>NW_020799967.1:0-3646 GCF_003590095.1 Trichoplusia ni
ATAAATATATTTGTAAGTACATTAATAAGGGCAGTGACCGCGCTACATTTGCGTTGAGAAATGAACATAATGAAATTACTAGATTTCAGTCAGGCAGATATATTAGTTCTTCAGAAGCTGTGCGGCGGATCTTAAGTTTCAACATTCACGAAAGATATCCACCTGTGACTCATCTAGATGTTCATCTTGAAGGCGGTCAACGTATATATTTCAACGCCGAAAATGTTACAGAACGATTGGAGAACCCTACACAAACAACTTTATTAGCATTCTTTCGACTTTGCCAAACTGATGATTTTGCAAAATCTCTTTTGTATGAGGAAGTTCCATCGTATTATACCTACAATATGCAACGAGGTGTCTTTAATCGGAGACGCCGTGGCAGGCCTGAGGTGGCGAGTCAGGTATTTTCAAAGAACATGTTCTTGGTAGAGTGTATACCGTTCATCCTAATAACGCTGAGTGTTTCTATTTGCGATTATTATTACACACAGTGCGAGGACCAACCTCATTTATAGATTTTAGAAAAAGCTTGCCAAGCGCGTCATTTGCTTGAAAATGATCAGCATTGGGATGACGCTTTAGCAGAATCCTGTATTAGTGATAATCCACGACGGTTATCCATTTATTTGTAACATTACTAAAATTTTGTAATTTGTCAGATGCTATACAATTATGGGAAAAATATAAAGAAAAACTTGCAGAAGACTTTCTTAGGAATATATCTCACAATGATGAAGGCACAACTAATGATAATGTCCGTGATCTTGCTATAAATCTGTTTATTGGCTCTTCAGGATGACTTAACAGCAGTAGGCGGTAAATTACTATGTGAATATGGTTTGCCAACACCAACCTCAGTCGGAGAGGTTACTAATAGGGAATATTCCGCAGAGATTGGTTACAACCCAATGGAACTGCTGACGATATTAGAAAGCGGTGTCCCAATGATGACTGCAGAACAACGTTCAGTCTATGATCGCATGTGCGAGAGTGTTCAAAATAATTTGGGGACAATATGGTTACTAAATTAATATTAGCTTCCGTTCGAAACCAGGGTAAAATTGCTCTTGCCGTGGCTTCATTAGGGATAGCTGCAACATTGCTACCAGGAGGTAAAACTGCTCACACTATGTTTAAAATACCAATTGATTTAGATCGTACGGAAAGTCCAACCTGTAGTATTTCAAGCAATAGCGACAAAGCTAAGGTATTACGCGAGTGTAATTTAATCATATGGGATGAGTGTACGATGGCCCATCGAAAAGGAGTAGAAGCGGTAGATAGAACTTTAAGGGATATAAAACAAAATGATCGACCAATGGGCGGTATCACGGTTTTATCACTATAAACATGCGAGTGAGAACTGGAGATAATCTAAAACAACTGGATTATCTCCAGTTCTCACTCGTAAATAGTTAAATGCATCGATTGTATATCACGCCACAAATAAGAGCTTTTCAGGCAAGCCCTAACCTCATCAGCTCGGGTTCCCCGTAGTATTACCGGTAAGGTTTGTCGGAAATCTCCACAAAATAAAACCGTGATACCGCCCATTGGTCGATCATTTTGTTTTATATCCCTTAAAGTTCTGTCTACCGCTTCTACTCCTTTTCGATGGGCCATCGTACACTCATCCCATATGATTAAATTACACTCGCGTAATACCTTAGCTTTGTCGCTATTGCTTGAAATACTACAGGTTGGACTTTCCGTGCGATCTAAATCAATTGGTATTTTAAACATTGTGTGAGCAGTTTTACCTCCTGGTAGCAATGTTGCAGCTATCCCTGATGAAGCCACGGCAAGAGCAATTTTACCCTGGTTTCGAACGGAAGCTAATATTAATTTAGTAACCATATTGTCCCCAAATTATTTTGAACACTCTCGCACATGCGATCATAGACTGAACGTTGTTCTGCAGTCATCATTGGGACACCGCTTTCTAATGTCGTCAGCAGTTCTATTGGGTTGCAACCAATCTCTGCGGAATATTCCCTTTTAGTAACGTCTCCGACTGAGGTTGGTGTTCGCAATTTTGGCAAACCATATTCACATAGTAATTTACCGCCTACTGCTGTTAAGTCATCCTGAAGAGCCAATAAACACTGATTTATAGCAAGATCACGGACATTATCATTAGTTGTGCCTTCATCATTGTGAGATATATTCCTAAGAAAGTCTTCTGCAAGTTTTTCTTTATATTTTTCCCATAATTGTATAGCATCTGACAAATTACAAAATTTTAGTAATGTTACAAATAAATGGATAACCGTCGTGGATTATCACTAATACAGGATTCTGCTAAAGCGTCATCCCAATGCTGATCATTTTCAAGCAAATGACGCGCTTGGCAAGCTTTTCTAAAATCTATAAATGAGGTTGGTCCTCGCACTGTGTGTAATAATAATCGCAAATAGAAACACTCAGCGTTATTAGGATGAACGGTATACACTCTACCAAGAACATGTTCTTTGAAAATACCTGACTCGCCACCTACAGGCCTGCCACGGCGTCTCCGATTAAAGACACCTCGTTGCATATTGTAGGTATAATACGATGGAACTTCCTCATACAAAAGAGATTTTGCAATATCATCAGTTTGGCAAAGTCGAAAGAATGCTAATAAAGTTGTTTGTGTAGGGTTCTCCAATCGTTCTGTAACATTTTCGGCGTTGAAATATATACGTTGACCGCCTTCAAGATGAACATCTAGATGAGTCACAGGTGGATATCTTTCGTGAATGTTGAAACTTAAGATCCGCCGCACAGCTTCTGAAGAACTAATATATCTGCCTGACTGAAATCTAGTAATTTCATTATGTTCATTTCTCAACGCAAATGTAGCGCGGTCACTGCCCTTATTAATGTACTTACAAATATATTTTATTGACTCTACACTATTACACATTTCAACATTTATGTGAGTTTGAAATGTTCTAGACAACACAGGCGAATACGGAACGACCCACCTATTATCTAAAGTTACCTGTTGTCTAGACACTCGTTTTCCAACAGTAAAACCACCATTGTCTCTTGAACGACGACGATATAATGGGTATCCATCATGTCCTGTTACAGTTTCATCCACTAAGCATATTTTAGTGCAAAGACCGTCTTGCATGTGTTAGAATACTATTGTTAGAAGTATTTATTTTGATTTCCTTTATAACCGTTTAGTAGGTAATTAAAGTTTAAAATTCTTGTAAACATACTTAATTATTATCAGTTTAAAACAAATTCATCATTTCGGACTAAGTCTTGAATTTTAAGCTAAAAATGTGATTTTATTAGTTGTTATTTATAAATTGTTATTTAAAAAGTTTGTGTTGTGTAACTTACTGAGGAGTGGGGGTTATTGTATAAAAGGCGTTGTTTCACCCGAGCAAGGGGATTCATTGTCAGTCTACCGTCGAGAACAGACGTGATCTTGTATTGAGTAGCTGAATAAAATATAGATAAGTATATTTATTCTAATATTGTTTATTATTTATTTTAGCAATATTTTGTGGCAATTTTGTTAATAAAAGAGTTGGCCCCACTATAATAACCTCTTTGATTTTCCTAGATAAAAACACACAACTTAACCTAAATTTTATAATATTATTTAAAACTTTAGAATATTCACAGTTACCCTCCTTAAGTT
>NW_020799968.1:0-17143 GCF_003590095.1 Trichoplusia ni
CCTTTCACGCTGAGAGCAAAGGCGTGCACAATCTCAAACACAATGGAATCGAACTAAAATATAATATTTAAATAAATGTGAAAGTCAAAATTGAAATATTACTTGGTCACGAATTTTGGTGAAATTCGACTAAGTTTACTCTTAACTCGAATAATTATATTGGTTATCCCTCAAAACTGCGCACGATCACCACTATAATTATAATCACGAATCATTAAAACAAAAAAACATATTGAAATAACTTGTTTACTTTACCATTCCAATACCAATAACATAGGTGAAAGGTTTCTTTCTTACCAAACATGTGAAGCTAAATCGCTATAATAAAACGTTTCAAGCTAATTAGTGTAACTATCAAATCTCACATTACAAGAGAAAAAAGAATTCAAAGAATTTCTTCGTAGTCTCCCAAGTTAGAACCATGGCAAATTATCGTCATGTCTATAAAAGTTCAGGCTTCGCGCAGTCAAGGTCTTGAAGATGCCGTTATCGGAACACGGACGTCACGAGACGAGCGGTGCTTTCTGCACTTCGGATGCACGAATGTTTCCATTGTGAAGTCTGGAGATGGTTCTGGATGCACGATAATTACTTTCGCCTACTTTGAGAGGTTTTGCTGCAGTGGATCGAATTGTATGATACTTTGAATAGACATTGAACAACGATTTTTGTCAATGGCTTTAGGGCGGTATTATATTTCAGACATTTTTAGGTTATAACCATCAATTCCTGGTAGGATGCCTTCGATTGTTTTGAATACTGATTTCCATGTTATATTTTTATTAAAAAAAGATCTTTGTAAAATGATAAAATTGACGACAATGAATCACCCAAGTTCGTGCATATCATAAAAATTCGCCAACTTTATCTACCGGTGTAACAGACGTGACTGCACGTATGTTTAAGGATACAGCTATGACGTAACCAGAAATAAGACCTAAAAAGGCAATCTAAACACGTATAATTCGTGAATGAATGGAAACAAGTACTTGATCGTCACGACCGGCATTTACTTATTATCATGAACGGAGTTAAAACTCCTTGATTGTCTAAAGTACACTCGAAGGTAGCTACACAGTAAATTGGAATCGGATAACTGAGTAATTGAACACCATAGACGGTCGGCGAAATTCAACTGTTTAAGCAATTATCGAAATGGGACAAAAAATTACCATTGTGTTCCATTACTGACGGATACCTTTTCAAGTTCCATATTTTTGACGCTTCCCAAATAAGAAGTGCCTTAAGGCAATAGCCAAAAAAGAAGCGGATGGACAGGTGTTGCAAAACTCTTGTTTTTTCTTGAAAAGTATTTTACGATGGAGCCATATTTTGCTACACCCAAATAAAGGTTTTACTCTTGAATTAAAGCAATAGAATGTAACCCCGGTATTTCTCTTACCTAAGACCCGGCCTATTAAGAAAAACTCTCATGCAATTACGCCCTTTTGACACACAGAAAAACATGTAAACTATCCGCAAGCATCTCAAAACCTTAGTCCACCTAGTTAATTTCGATTTTACTATCCAAATAAAGCCAGCACAGATCGGATAGCCATTTTAGTTCGTATACAGACGATAATGGCCAAAGATTAAGATCTTTTTCGAATGAAATCGTAAGTAATAGACAGACTGGTCGTGGCCATATCGGGCTGTGACGATTAGACCCCAAGCAGTTGTTGTGAACATTTTATTGTGCTATAGAATATCATTTACATTTTACTCCAACTTGGATTAAATGAGTTAAATGACAGTTGACAGACGATTAAAACGATCTTCATTCCAGTTGAGTGAAATACTCGTACTTCTTTTTTGTCACACTATGTTGGTCGGTCGTGCGTAAAACGTGGAAAGCAACATCGTAGAGTTTAACAGCGGTAGGTAATTGGATAAAATTTATGTCTGGTTTTATTAACCATAAGTGGAAAAGAACATATAAGGTAGTAGTAGAACACATAACGTTAAGCTGATTTTACAGTTGCGTAAATTATACCCTTAGTTTAGATCTTAACTTTTAATCTAGGTTTTTTTGTGATAAAATAATTACGTTCAGATTTGAGGAAATACCTTTTCTTTTAATATTCAAGGATTTATTCGCAACAATAACGAAATTAAGTCTCTTTGCTAACCCGATTTCTTTACCGCAAAAACCGCTTAGTCGGTCAGAATCGCCGCCAAAACCGTGAGGTCAGCCCCAAACGTTTACTTTTGGACAGACACGATACGATAATGTCACTGATTGCAAAAGTCACGCGCCATTTTAACCACATTCGAGTTTAGGGTCCACGGAAATCAGACGGATAATTCGATTCGCCATTAATGTGGCGAAATATGGCGACTCGTGATTTTTGAAATTTTGCGTTTTTCTACCAGTTTTTTGTCATTGGGGTCATAGTGCGTAGGTATACTGTAAATGGGTACCGAAAGGGAAAATGGCCGATCCTTGTAAAAGGCAAGTAGACACGACTGTTTTGTTTCACCATTTGTGAGAAGTAGTACAAAGCAATTTTAAGTCTATTAGAGGAAATCTTAACCCAGTAAATGGAGAGTTCAGTCTTAGTTTTATGTTAAGTTAGCTAATTTTCCTGTCAACAGATAAACATACACTAAGGAGGTCGACAATAAGATTTGGTATAACCTACCATTCGTACCGATTGTGATTGACATTTATTTCATATTAAAATATAGCCCGTAATTATGGAGCAATCATTTTTTATTTAATTATGTTATTAAGGCATCATTCTCTACGCTCTGAGTGAAAAGCTTAGTAGTAAATGTCAAGACATGAACTCTTTCGGGCAGTTATTACTTCATTCACTAGTTTTACTGCTAGATAGCAGACATTTCATTAAGCGTTCTTTAAGTATTCTAAACTATAATACCAAGGTCCAAAAGACTGGAATAGTCATTGATACTTCAACCATTACCATGAATCGCACCTTACACAGTTCTCATACACCCATAAAGTTTCCCATTCACAACTTTTACTGCGGTCATCACAATTTCTCGGTGTATTAGCCATACTAAGAAAGCAATACACGATGTCACTGGAACTAATTAATGATTTGATAATGACTCACCATTCAAGTTTACGCTTTCGTATTTACACGTGTATGGCGTAATTTAGTTTTACGACATAGGACACACAGACTGACCATTATTTTTTCCTTAACTTAGCCTTTTGTCATATTCTGTTGGGTCAGTTTTGAAGTTTGAGTCAGAATTATTAAAAAATAGTGTAATAGTTTTCTTTTCAGTGTCAGGAAGAACTCTCGAATATATCTAATAAAAGCCATATTACTCACCTCTATCATGATTTACCAAAAATGGGCTTAAGTTTCTTATTCGCTTTTTGCTTACAAGCTCTCCACATTTCCAGATCAAGGTTCTATTACTCGTGAATTTTGAAATCTCATTAAATATTCACGAAATAATAAGATAATACAGATATTATTTAGCTGAAGATAGAAGAACAGCAATTAACCTAAATAAATGATAAATGAAAATGACCGTTCAATAGATTTAAGTACATGCTCCTATTATTATAATAAAAATAAAGTAATTATACTATTTACAGACCAAGGTACCGTAATTGGCTGGGAATGATGGTGCCTCACATGGCGTTTCAAGGCAAAAATAATTTGCATTTAATTCATTTAATGATGGCTAAGTGGTTACTCAAATATAGACATCAAAATATAACGAGAATGTTCAGTAATACTAAGGAGTTTTTAAAAGAAGGTTACATTAGCTATAGAGATCATTAAGTAATCACGATATCAATCAATACCTGTGTTCCAAATTTTGTCCAAATTCGTTTAATGGGTTTTGCGTAAAACATTCTAAGCTTTTGCGTTTATAATAGCAGTAGGAAGATCCAATTTTCATTTAAACTTTCTTAATTTTTTTATGAATTTATTAAGTGTAACCATTCACTTTGGCAAGCCTCACCATCAGACATCTCTAGACTTAATCTGTACCACACCAAATCAACCAAATAAAAATCTAAGAACACACCTAATCTAACAACCCACACATTTACTAATACCTAAACATTTATTTCAAAGTAAATCGTGGCGTCGACAACACGTCTGGCTAACCGTCCGCGATATACGCATCCGCTGGCGTTGTCTGCAAAACAAGCAATAATGCTTCTTCCTCAGAATGCATTTTACAACGGAGCTTCACTCGACAGCATTCGAATTCAGCTGTCTGACTGAAACGAGATTGATGTGGGGATCATTAACAGGGAGCTTACTAGCATCTCTTAAGGAAAATAAGTCGTGGGTCTGAGAAAGAGATGCCGATATAAAGTGTAGAGCTCTGTCTCGCTCCCACAACCGCCATCTTACTTTAAGATACGGGGGTCTCGGCAAACGTGTATACTTCCCGTCTAGCCGGTAGTCTGTCTGTGTGTAGGTCTACCTAACAAGGAAGATGTATCGATAAATTGGTTTTAAATTTAGATGTGAGGGATTCTAAATTATTTTAATGTTGATACAGTTGATGGAGGTAAGATGTCGTTCTTAAATCATGAAATAAATACAATAGTTGAGGAAATTGGAAACCTTCAACAAATGCGTAGATTTATCTTAAATCCAATTAAAACTAAAACTAGGTGTATATTTTTAATATTATACCAGAAGTAACTTTATGTTAAGCGTGCCAACCCTATATACTCGTAAGTCGATTGCTGAAATACTGATTTTATGATTTTGATTGGTATAAACAACATTCTCGGATATTAGCAAACAGTAGCAAAACCAATAGACGTACGACAATTGGTAGCAATCAGCTATCTGTTGCAGTTCTCATTGCCCTCCGCTTCGCCTCCAGCACTTACCGATAGATATAATTAGCACCCGAAACGTGGGCTTAAACTATCCAATCGTTAGCAGAGATCCATTTTATTATTGTGAAAGAAGTATAACTGCGAGCGATTTCATACAGCCAGTCGGCCACCCGCCGTGTTAGCAGCCCTTGCAAATAGGCTGGCACACGACAGGAAACAAATATTTTTGGAAGATATTTTACCGACATACAAGTCGTTGATTGTTGAAGTAGTGCCGGTGGTTATGTTTTTTTTCAACTGTCTAGGTATTACATATTGCAAGATACATCCTAGTGACAGACGGACGGATGGCAGCTGAGCCTTAGTATTAGGTCCCCTTTCGTCCTTTATCGATACGGAACACTTATAAGTATGTTAGTTTCTCGGCTGTTCTTCTGTTGCGAAAAATTGTATTTTTTTTCATTGAGTTTTCTTTAAGTACATAAGTACCTACACCTTAAGCTTAAGTGGTCGCTTGCATATAATAACATTTCTTAGTGAACAATACAGTCAGTCGTGTCAAACTTAATGCAAATTACCTTGTAAACGCACTTGAACTGTTTGTAATTGTTTCCCAGAAACATTTTCTAACAACGAACATCTATGTTACCTACCCTATTGGTCCAGAACTAAGTACCTTGTTGAAACTAGCTGTACTCAGTACAAATACCTCGGTTTTACGATTCTGCCTATTAGTTTAAACTCAGTTACTTGTGACTAGGCTTTACACTACATCTGTATTCGCTAACAACAGTAATGTACAGATTTATTGTATCCACCAACATATATTTTTTTCCAATATTTAGTTAACGATCCATCGTCCTTGTTAATTTATTTTTTGATTGTATTACATCCCTCATAAATTGCCATTTAAGTCAAACAGAAAATTTATCAGAACCAACAAATTTTACAACGTCCTAATGAATAGAATTGCGGTTCTAGACGATTTATTGCAGATACTGTTTGGTCCTTACAAATCCTACTCGGTGAACCCGTTCAGTTTTATGATTTTATTGATCTGTCTGAAGCGCCTTTACTATGACCTCTCACATTTTAAATCGCTGTTAGAAAGAGACGCCGCTAATCGCAACGTATAACATCATCTCGCTTCCCCTACAGCAAGAACCTTGCTTCAAGTAAAGTTACACCGCTAATCCGATGCGATAGCCAATAATTCTTGCCGAACCAATAAACGAAAGGAAGACAGACTTAGAGAAAACCCTAAACGTAACGTTAGGCGTTGAACGATCACTAACCCCAGACAATACAATAACACTAGACCGGTTATCTAATATGGTTTGAACGTACAGAACCGCAAACTGCAAATTCACTCAAGTCCGAAATTACTTTAACATAATAACGACTAAAAAAACTTTCGAGAGATTGCTAATCTTGTGAAATGTTCTAAAATTGTGACTATGTTATGTTGTAACCGGTTAAAAAAGTAATTAAGTGGAATAAAAATTAAGTAGTAAAACATTTTAAAGCTATTAGATTTTGGTAATCGTATAAAATTAAATTGTTTTCCGTTATGTTTCACGAAAATTGCGTTATGAAATTCCTGATTTATAAATATCCAATTAGCGAAGAAGGAAATAAAAAGGTTACACGAAAGTTAAAGATGTAAGAAATTCAAATTTGATAAGACGAGGACACATTTCAATGAAAAGGACGGGATCGATAAAAATGGGATAAAGCCCTATTCAAGTCTAGAACTTGGAATGAAACAGTTAATTCACTATTAAATATTATAGGTACAGTATTCTTCAAAGCAAATAGTTTGGATTCCTAAACCTTGGACTTGAGGCACCATTATGAAGCTGTGGATAACACTACTCATAAATCAATAATTGATCATTCAATACCGTATCGTGAACATAAAATTGATTTATGACGCTGTACCTTGCACATATTTTACATTAAATACTCTTACTGCTAAGCTGGTAGTAATTTTTGCTGAATTAAATACCTCACTAAATCATATTCCCTGAAAATTCAATTGAAAAGCAATCTTTAGGCTTTGGGCTTAGAATTCAAATTTACTTGCTGATTTCATTGGGCGACCAGGCCTTACATAAGATACATCTGAACTATTCTGTACCAAGAAACGCGTATACATCACGGGTCCATGGTATTGTTCAAGAAGAAGCTATGGTAATAAGCCAAGAGTTGTACAATGGCACTAAATCAGTTGGTTTAATATTGAGAACGATAACCAAACATGGTAACTTGGAAGTTATAAATCATAATACCAAGACTGGAAGCGACTCGGAAACGAATATTTAATTGAAATAGTGCTTATATAAAACGACAGGTGTTTTGTTATGTAATGTGTCACTATGGCCTAACCGACAGACAAACAGACAACGCAATATACATTTTATTTGAGCTAACGGTTTTAGTCGGTACCATAGTATATAGTATAATTTATGTATGGACCAACAATGGTCCTGTGTGGATATAGATGTGTTAGGAAGTGTATTAAGTAATTATACATTTATAAGCGAGGCTCACGGGTGTGTGAGGTGGCTCGATCACTGTGTTACTAGTCATTCTGCCAAACAAACTATTAAGAATGTATTTATTAATTATGACACGTTTTGGTCTGATCATTTGCCCCTAGTCATTGAGTGTGAATTAAGTGCAATTATATGTAAAAATAGTAATTATAATAAAAATATAAAAAATAAAGCTGTTTGGGGCTATAGAACTAAAAGAACAAATAAAAAGCTATACCAAATTGTGCAATAGTAAACTGAAATTAATAGATTTTCCTGTTGAATTAAGAGAATGTAGTTATGATATTTGTAATTGTAAGGAACATAGAAATTGTCTAGATAAACTATATAAGGATATAATAATAGCATTAACAGACTCAGCCATTAACACTTGTGAAACTAAATCTCACTCGCGTAAGAAAAAACATGTAATAGGATGGAATAAGCATGTATGTGAAGCTCACAGGGAAGCTAGGAGTAAATTTTTATACTGGGTTTCTCAGGATAGGCCACAATCCGGTACTATATATGAAGAAAATGTGTGAAAGTCGCAAATTATTTTAAAAATAGATTAAAGTGGTGTCACAATAACAAAGAACAGATAAAAATGGAAATTATTTCGGAATGTCGTGCTTCTAAAAACTTTAGTGATTTTTGGAAAGCAACCAACAGTTAAATCATAAGACTGGCCTTCCAGTGAGCGTGGGAAGTGCGAGTGATAGCAGAGATATAGCTGAACTGTTTAGAGAACATTTTACCACTAAGTCTCCACTGGGTTCTTCGTCTGCAGATCCTGGGTCCACCATGACCGGTGAATTGTATAGGGTGTCTGCTAAAACAAGTTCGACAAATTGTGAGTAGCATGTCTAGGGGCAAGTCACCGGGTCATGATGGACTCAGTATCGAGCATCTAAAATACGCTGGTGTTCATTTACCGCGTGTGCTGGCAATGTTCTTTACCTTATGTCTGAATCACTCGTACTTGCCTATAGACCTTATGAAAACCATCGTAGTACCAATAGTTAAAAATAAAACTGGAGATTTGTCTGATAAGAACAATTACCGACCGATTTCCTTGGCTACAATTGTGGCCAAGGTGTTGGACAGTGTGCTCGACTCAGAACTTGATAAAAATATTAATATTCATGATGCTCAGTTTGGTTTTCGCGCGGGACTTTCCACTGAAAGCGCAATTCTGAGTCTGAAGCACACTGTCCAATACTACACGGAAAGAAGTACACCTGTGTATGCATGCTTTCTTGACCTCTCCAAGGCATTTGACCTTGTGTCGTATGACTTGTTATGGGAGAAACTCAAGAAAACCCGCGTGCCTACACAGGTACAACGGATTTTTCATTTCTGGTACCAAAACCAGAATAATTATGTAAGGTGGGCAAATGCCTTCTCGGACACGTACAGGTTGGAGTGCGGGGTGAGACAAGGTGGTTTGAGTTCTCCTAGGCTCTTCAACTTGTACGTGAATGAGCTTATAGTTGGGCTCAGCAGCACACGAGTGGGATGCTGGATTGACAACATTTGTATGAACAACTTTAGTTACGCAGACGACATGGTGCTGCTGACCCCAACTGTAAGTGCAATGAGGCAGTTGCTTGCAATATGTGAAACATATAGCATTCAGCATGGATTGATGTACAATGCTAAGAAGAGCGAGTACATGGTTTTCAAGGCCCCCGGTAAATGTACATTGAATGTGCCCGCAATAAAGCTAAATGGCATTGAACTAAAGCGGGTAGAAAAGTTTAAATATCTTGGACATTACGTTACAGAGGACCTTGAGGACCAGGTTGACATAGAACGGGAACGTAGGGCATTGGCGGTTAGAAGTAATATGCTGGCCCGCAGGTTTGTGCGTTGTAGTAAACAAGTTAAAGTCACTCTATTTAAAGCCTACTGTCAGACTTTCTACACGTGCAGCCTGTGGTTCAGATATACGCAGAGGACGCTCAATGCCTTACGTGTCCAATATAACAACGGGTTTAGGATGTTGTTGGGGTTGCCCCGTTTTTGCAGTGCCTCCGGTATGTTTGCGGAAGCCAGGGTAGACGGCTTCCACGCGGTAATACGCAAGCGGCTCGTATCACTACTGAGCAGGGTCAGGAGCAGCACCAACAGCATCCTGCAGGTTATTGCGGAAAAGCAGGACTCAGACATCCTGAAAGCATTTATACGCGCACAAATTTTACTATAAATCTTATTATTTTGTAATTATGTATGGACATTGTTCTGAAATAAAGATTATTATTATTATTATTATAGAAGCTAACGAGCCACTAATGGCTGATTACTTCAGCCATCTGAACGACAGAGAAATTGTGAAAGAGTTTGGAACTGTATGTGACATACAAAAAGAAGGCGAGTACAAAACATCCGAAGTCGAACATGTGACCAACGGAGTGTTGGCTTCAATGCCTCCGACTAATGTCAATGTAAGTGTGCCAGTAATCAATCAAAAAGTTAGAACGACGCTCAGCTTTGAAGACAGGTTGTTAAGAGTAGCTGTAGTGAGACTGAATGACCTTTTTTCCATCATTTAATAATGTCATAATATCTGAATGCTTTTATAAGGATATTCAATCTATCACAATTATGCGTTAAACCTTCGTGTCCTGATTCGATTAGAGACGATCGATTAATAATTACATCGATTTCTGATGAACCAAACAGGTTCATCGATTTGATTCAAAATGCAGTATCAAATTACAGATCCATCTCTACGATAATGTCATTCAAATACTGTCGAAAGTTGAGTATTAAACATATAAACGTCGGCTTTGAAAACAGTTTCTTAATCGGCCTATTTCAAATTCTAACTAAAACTTAATTTATGGAATTTAACAAAGCGTATTACAACTCGAACCATTAAACGAGATTTAACGTCACATTCACATTCCTTTATTTATGTCTTAGTGCAATCTTGCACGGGAAAGACAAGTAACAGTTAAACGCCTATAGATCTATGACAAAACGATCATCGTTTAAAATATTCTAAACTCATCTTAAAACTTGTAAAGACCGCTCACGAAACACGCATCCCGCGAGAATTAATTACACGATCGGATGAACGGTACTCGCAAATAAACTAGGAAATCTATAATAAATTATCTGTATTACTTAGAGTTAGCCCATTGTGTTTACCGATGCGAGCTGAACCACTGTCAAGAGATAAACAGGCCTATAAAACATACTGATTGCTTGGGTAACATCGATAAATACCGGTCGAAGTGAAAAACGTTAGTTGACAATTTTAATAGACCATTCTGTAAGTTACCCATTCCTTGTGTAGGATTTATATCTTCGCGTTTAATTGTTCCGGTAGATTTTCCATTGCGTTCGCTATTTCTTGCGATATTATAAATATGGAAACGATTAACTTTAAATAGAAAAGTATGGGCTCGTTATCAACGTTAATCGTCTATTTACTTTCAGTTGCACGGATTAAAGGTTTATTAACGGCAGAATTATTGGAATTCTAGGATTGAGTACTACTTGTTTTGATGTAATTACTAAGTGTCCTACTTATTGCAGTTTCGTTCGTTATAAATTCTATGGAAACATTTGCACAGACAATATTTTGCATTAATTGAATGCATGGGCGTATTGGGCGTAGCTTGAACTATAGAAAACCACGACGTTAGCACACGCCGTTGGAAATAACTTTTATTAGGATAGTTTCTCTTCAATATATCTTGCCTTCCTTGTAAATTTGGGTGGAGTCTATTCCTTCCCAATATTATACAATGGACCATCTTAGGTACATTCTTGTCATGACAAATTCCTGTAATCCGCAAAAATACAGTAACAATAACTTTTTGGTGTTATCTCTAAGTACATTTACCGGTAGTTCTAGAAACCCTTGGTGACTTAAATTTAGTCTCCTTACCTCGTTCGTGGTAAATTTCGTCTTGGCTACCAAGAAATTGCTATCTTCGACCGTTAAGTAAAATTTAGTACCATGAAGGTCCAGTCCGAAGCCAAGCTTACAGTTGTCCCTAACCAATAAACAACGCGATAATTTCAAAGCTCTTCTAACATAAATAGTCAGTCGTTGAACCTACTGTTACACGCGTAGATTCATCACCGTTCGCAAGTAAGCAGGCAGACCACCTGCCTATCGGTTTAGCATAACGAAGTGCAATTTATAGTACGGCATTACTAACTACGTAGGCGGCGTTTAGTTCACTATAAAAGCTATTCTGAACTGGACACGAGTATTACGGAAAGTATAGTTTTATTGCTAGTTAGGTACTTCACGTATGGTCATGGGAAAAAGTTACGGGATTGGTAGATCTTTTTGTTTTCAATACGCAAAGCTTTGCTTCTGGATTCAAATATTAGGAAACGATCGTAATCATTTAATTATGAGAAATTGAGTATGGTGTTTTCAGTTTTGGTCTAAAGTAGAGGGTAATAAAAATGAGGTTACATACACAGGGGGCTATATAAACTTACTATAACCGTATCCACAGTTTCACTCCTAAGCTTCGAATTCTTCAAATGAAATAAACTAATAAGACAATCTGACGAAACCTATCTAAAAGAAGAGAAACTTCCATACATGTCATTCTTTTGTTTGTTACTATGCGATGCGACTTCAGTCTGTCTGTCTAGGCATGACCCTAAAGGGTAACTACGTTTTTCAAAGCCATCAAACAAGGATACCCCTTGACACAAACGACAGCTAAAGAGAATTAACTAATGAAAAACGAATTAAATGCAATCCTTCAAAAAGACTAGCGACCACCACAGCGGCAATTAATTAAACGTCATTTTAAAGACGAAGCGCTCGAGTCACTTAAAGGATAATCGATTACCCGTGAAATCTTTGATTCGAATAATTCAAATTCGTATCCACTAAATTATATTTATCTCACAACATAAATATACGTTCGAACTGACAGTTGTCAACGCGAAGTGAAAATATGGTTCAAAAAGGACAAAACTAGGTTCGATAAGTTAAGGCATTGTGCACCCGCTGTCATATTCCTTGGATTCAGAAGTATTTTGTATGGTTGGGAATAGAAGTCGCCGTATTTATGTTATGATTCATTGGACGTAATCGACAACCGTGAGGTAGGTACCGCTTGCTCAAGGATTTATTGTACGTGATATTGTAAGGTTGCTTTTGTATGAGTAAAGGAAGCGGTTGGTTTGGGTTTTAGAAGAAACTGTTGAAAAACACGACAAATACGAGAATAATTTTCCGTTAAGCTTGTACCCTTTAGATAAGGAATCATCAAAAACGTCTGGCCCGTTGCATAAAACAAATATTGATCGCAGAAATTATTGTACAATAGACACTATTTTTCTTGGAAGAGATTATCATTTGGAGTCGAATAACAAAGTACATTTCAAAGTTTGCAAATTAAACTTTCAAAACGACTATTATGACTTATCCCATTATTAGCAAGCCTGATAAAATCTGATCACGACTTCGTTCACCAACTAACCTTTTTGGATGTCAACAGATCGTTTAAAACACAATACATTCTTAACAACAAACAATTCGAACTATTACTGTCATTCAAATTGAAAACTTTCTACTAAAAGAATCAATTACTGTTATCACACATCGATATTATCTTAAAGACTCCTACCACCATATCCTAAGACTACTTGCTACAACAAGTGTGGAAGCGAGATAGAGCATTACATTACGTATAACGCCATCTCTTTCCAACAAGTGCAACAGACTTACTTAGAGATGTAGTGCTTGCCTCTGTACTGTTACAAACATTATGGTATAACAATGCCCTTATCTACAACGTAAATGGCCAACGGGTACATTTAGATCGCAAATTGATTCATTAGATGTTTGATTAACCCCGTACTCAGATATTCCTGTACGATATGCAAATTGTCGATATCGTTGAAGGGATAAGGCACGAAACAGATACAAAGCTTACGCATTACGATTAGAGAATTGCTTTGTGCGTACAAGTGTAGGGTGCGGTGTTGGTTTGATAATTGCCGAGCTTGTTTTGGAAGCAATTCAATGATAAGCCAAATAATGTTAGGCGACCGTTTGGGCTGTAGACAAGGTTGAATTATTCAAATTTTTGTTAGTTTTCTTTATTTAAATTCAGTTTTTATGAAGCTTATTATGGTTGTGCAAGCGTGACAGCTCAACTCAGGACGTAGAGTGACATCTCTCTTACATACTCGCATTAATATTGTATTCGAATTTGATAGTAGGACCCCTAAGCATTTATATAGCGACACCGACATCCAACTCCTGCCTACCAACCAACTCCAGGCCAACCGGAACATGATTACCCAATTCGTTAGTTTAAACGGATAATTTTCAGTAGTTTTCAAAGCTTTTGGTATCCTACTTTTATTACAAAAAAGTCTACTGTTAAAACAAAATAGCCATATATATTTACGATCTATTTCAAAACTCGATAAAGCAAATAATCTACATTATTCCATAACAAATAAAAGTTTCGCGTTGATGTCTATCTCACCTCATACATTTAACATTGATATGCAAAATAAGCTTATATCCCAGTCGGGATAAGGTGTGTATTTACATGTGCATCTCTGCATAGTTCGGTACTTCGTAGGAACGGTTTGTTCTCTACGATGACGATGTCATGCCGTTTCGTAGGAATGTGCATTCCCTGTTGTAGGTACGGTTACCTTTTTTTAGCAGAACAGTTGCTCGTGAGATTTCTTTTGAGTCTTCTCGATAGCTATTTATTTAATAGCACTTTAAGAGTAATCGGGTTGAGTCGTGCGGCGTAAACTAAGTACTTTTGCAGCTATTAAATTGTGGGCGAGTTAAGCCCTGTTTTATGAGTTAAATAATAATGTTAGAACATTTGTTATTAGGCTTTGTTGTTGGTTTTCATTTTCGTTTAGAAATTATTTTATATTTATCGTGTTTTATTTTATAACAATCACTCCTGTGCATGGCGATAAAATTTTAAGAAAGCTAGTCAATTTCTCCAAAAGATTCGTCAGTAAAGTCCAAAAGAACCAAATTTAACACATGTCTTAATGCAACACCATTTGAATACGAAAATAAATCATCTTTATATGGAGGCTAGGAGAAATACGCAACAAATTTCAATGAGATTATAATAAGCATTTACTTATTTTATTCATAGGTATAAGTATTATTGAAACCTTTAATGCAGGCCCGTTTATACCTATTTCTCTTAATCCGATAAGCGGTAGTGAGCTAGTGACTAAGCGTTTGGTGTTATTCGTGTATTTTCCCGCTCTGAACGATTATTCGCGTGATCTATGAATAATCGAAATCGAATGAGCTGGATTAGGAGTAACGTAAAACGTTAAGCTTTAAAACAATAAGAGAACATTAAAAAGAATAATTTTATGTTTCTAAAATCGAAATTCTCGTTTGTGTATGTTTCATTTGTTTGTAAACTGTAATTGATGATTAATGACAGCGCAATCGTCATCTAAAATCAGACCAAAAAACACTAAAATTCAATCTACAACTTTATTAACAGGCTGATGCAGCCTGAGAACACCAAGACTTTAAAGTTAAATAAGGAGTCACATGACCATTATTTTAAGGAAATGTATTTTTCAATGACTTATTTGTTCAAAATACTGTACCCAAGTTATGAGAAAGGGTTCATCTCTAAAGCCACGTTCATCGGACCATTTCAAATACGTCCCAGCTTTTCCGAAACTCGTTGTAACCTTACAGTTATAAATTCTTCACATATGACAGCCCTATAAGATGATACAATAGTTCTATCTAAACGCATCCGTATATCGCAATGCGAAGGATGACCCACTTGTGGTTTACGAGTCATGCGCATGATTCGGTGGTGTCGTGACGAGCCCATACATTTTATGTGATATTAAGCTTAACACGTGAATGTATAAACCCTTTGTTTTGCAGGTTGTATAGCTTACGTGATTGGTGGAATTATTATGAGATCTGCTTTTACTAGACAGGATGATTTTGCTATGAATGATTAGTTCATGATTCACGTAACGTTTTGCCTGCGGGAAGCTATTTTTTGAAGTGGTAAAAGTTGTACTCAGCTGATATTTTTTTACATTGTAGGTGACGCTTAAGTTATTTTTAGGGAACAGCGTTTCTCGAATAATGTAGTAAATAACAATACAACGTATATCAATTTTAAGTAACAGTTAAGTATCACGCTGTCTTCCCCATTTTAACGGGTAAAGACGCGAAAGAATTACAATCAAGTACGTCTTAAAATAGTCGTATCACGTATTTAAGTTGTCAAAGATTAAGTGTAAGAACACATAAATGCTTAGCTTTACTTAAGGTTTACTGTTAAACATTAAGTTTTATAAAACCAATCATAAAAATGGTCATCTCTTAAGCTAAGTTTAGAGTTCCCGTTACTTTAAATTGCTTCTTAGGCTAAGGTTCTTGAATGAGAAGAATTATACTGATTTGTCCACCCTTCATAGCTCTCAACGTGCTCTTGCGATGGAGAACTAACTGAAAGAAACAACCTAAAAGTATAAAACTGCCTTTCATTAACAATGTATGAAATATAAAAATCAGCTTTTAAAGAAGAATATATTGATAAATTACAGACAATAACCGTTTAATAGATAACACTTTTTTCTCACTTTTATTTACAATTTTCAATTAGACCGACGACTGCCATAGTAAAATTATAAACACACAATAACATTCTGAAATAATTCCGTAGCGTCAAAGAATTCAAATTTCAAAACGAAAAAAAACGGTGAAAATAGTGACATAACGGACACACAAATAGTAAAGTATGCGATAATCAGGGAAAAACTGCGAAAGCAATTGTTTTACGAATTTCACGCTGACTAACACACATAATAAACACATAATTGACAATAACAAAAGTGGTTTATTAAAAAAAGTTCGTTTTCGTTTACGTAATGCGGTTCAAATAAGCAATTTACAATTCGAGTCTAGACGGCCTACTACCAACTGTTAACGTGATATCTCTTCTTATCGTGGAAGCGGGACAGCACTATATGGCGTATAGAATTGCGTCTCCCTTCCACCACGACGTATCTTTTTTCAAGAGATATGTAATAGTAAGTCTAGAGCGCAGAATCGCAGCTCGCAAAACTGCATCGTAACAAATCGATTGTAATCGATAAAATTACTCGATCTGAAATTTAATCGACTTTTTCCACTACACACAATGTGGACTTTAATAAGTTTTTATTCGTATTGAACTAAGTTGAGACACAATTGAATTGTTAATTTTCTAAAGCCGTTTCGATATACCTGTGTAGTGTAATTATAGATATGTATAAATACGATTGTTAGAAGTGGGTCAGGCAGTGTTGTGTTGATACTTAGAATGTTTACAATGTGTAAGAAACTAGCACTGCGATAGGGTTGCCAAGTGTGCCACTTAAGTTGGTCAAATCAATTGTGCGAGGTGAAATAAAATTTATCGCTTCTATTAACTTTTTAGCCGACATTTTATTTTACGGGCCTATAACAATAGCGGTGATGATATTTTTTAATCAAATTTATTGACAGATGGCAAATTTCATGGGCTGGTTCCAAGTGGCCCAGGATAAAAAATCGTGAAAGGAGTCGGGCAGGCCTTTGCCCATAAGTGGGACACAGTGGTCTACATAAAAATAATGTTATATCAAAACAAAAAATATTAAATACAATTATTAGTATACTTCACATAAATTAATTCGGCATTTATATTTATCAATAGTGACTTTTCTATAGTTTATAACATTAAAACACTCAGAAACAAAAGCACGATAATTTCAATACAATGTTTACGAAACATCAAACACCGACCCGCTATTATTTCGATAGTAA
>NW_020799969.1:0-28067 GCF_003590095.1 Trichoplusia ni
AAGTTAGATTTAACGACTGTTAATTGTGGGTATGTCCTCATAACTGTGCTTTCGTAAGATGTACTCACAATTTTGTTTTACGATTAATGGGAGATTGAACTGAGATTTCAGTTAAAATAATATTAATTTTGATCGGCTTATTGAAAAGCTTGTGTTAGTATAATCCGATTTTTAATTCGAGGCAGTAAAATGACAATTGCAACTGTCATTTATACAAAAAAGGGTGACCCGCTACAATAGTGATGTTTGGAAATCTTACTACGACGATGACATTTAATCATGCCTTATTTTATTATGTATCAAACATTTACTATTTCTATTAATTGAGCTTTTATAATTGTAAGTTGATTTAAAATTTGTTTTTCATCCAACCACTGCATAATGTCAGAATTCATCCCGTTTGGAGTTGAATGCGCTCGACTTTTCTTGCATGGTACGGTGCTTCATCTTATACCAGCACCGCATTTGGCTTTAATTTTATAAATTTAAATTATTATTTTTTTTACATTTAAAAACAGTCACCGTGCATGTCTTTTGATTAATTGTCGTAAATATATATTTTTTTATACAGAGCTAATTTGATATATGAATAAAAAAATGTAAGCTCGACTGACTTTTGATTGTAATAAGTCGATTCTAACACATCACTATTTATTTGGAATTAAAAACCTGCCACACTGGCAATGTCATTATACTGCCTCGAATTAAAAATCGGACTATAAAGGTGTAGTGATTTTTGTATAGCTTTAGATCGCGGCGCCGACTTTAATTCTGTTATAGTTGCATTGGGCCTATAAGTTTAACGAGTTTGAGATATCCCCAAACCTTATTGTGTCGCATTTGGGAGAGCTGTTTGGCCATGAAAACGTAACATACAGGCAGACATCATACTTTCATATTTAATTATAAGTGTGAATTGAAACTACGAACAGGTTAGTTCTTAAAATATACTCTTAGATATGAAGCTAGGTATACAATACAATATTTACAAATATTACTGGTTATATTGTGAAGTTATAGACACTTCGCGTCTAAATCAGATAACACTACATTGTATCGTAGAACCTAGGCTTTTGTTAGGCAATGGTTATGTAAGAACCACCATTGTGAATACGAAGGAGGCTTGGCTGAACTTTCGGAGCTTTTGTCTACAACCTCTAAAGGCTTCGTATAATATAAATGGGGGTACTCTTGTTAAAATAATGCCTATTCACCAGTTTCTCGACCTAAAAAGACGTTAACTTTAGGCCATTTTGTACAGAACTAACAGTTATATGACGTTTTACTTATGACTTAACAATGAACCTTAGCACTGCACTAAACTTAAACTCTAAACTCTTCAAATTATTTACGTAATAATATAATTTGAAGAGTTCAGAACAAGAACCTTTGCATGAATAAAACTTGGCAATATCATTGGTTATACCAGTTTTTGATAAAAGCATAACCGTTATACATACATATCTAATAATAGTTTACAACTAAAGTGTTATTTGCCCAGATTACCCAAATTGCTTACACAAGCATAGCAATGACAATGAAAATAGTATGACGTTATTAACCTCAAAATATAATACACCTTTGTCTTACCAAGCAACGTTCGCTATGCTAATAAGTGAATCATCAACCCTTTAAGAGGTAAACCTTGGCTATTTTCTGACGTCACGTCCTCTTCGTGAGACGGAACCGCGCTTCCTTCACTTTCCGGTCGGTTGCACTGGTCCCTTGCCACCATCACACGGAGAAAAGCTATTGTTTCAAGCCATTGTCCCTATGAGGTGTCGTACCATAAAATTGTAAGTGCGTAATTCTTGGAGCTTCGATTTGCCAACGCTATTGAGTAATAGCTGCAAGTCGTTGGGTTAAATGCAGGTTTAGAACTTATTTTGCAGATAAATGAGCTTTGTGTGTGCTTTGTCTTGACTTTCGACGAAATTCTTGCTACATCATATAATATATATGTTAACTAAGTAAATTTTTGTTTGGAAGTTTTTAACATTATCATTTTAAATATTTTGTGCAAATGCAGTACCAGTACAGGAGAAACATTAGTTGTTTATTGTGACGTATGATAATAAATTGCAGTTTTCTTATATGATTATGCATTTAGATGGGATTTTGTATGAATCAACTGTAAAATTGTAATATATTAGATAACAAGTCATTCACAAAAGTGATTAAGTAGGTACTTTGTTTGAATTAGTATAACATTTATTTATAAGGTAGGTATGCAAATTGCACACTTCACTGTCTAACGTATTGCTAAAATATTCCATTGAAGAATGTAATGAAAGTCAAAATACGTTGCTATAACAGCATCAGTCATGCTAATCTTGGCAGAGTTCTGGCACAAATTCAGGTCACATACTATATCTATTCAGCCGACTCTTTCAGAATATGCCGGACATGTGTTCTGACTATACTGTACATGTGCAGATATTCTGTTTATATCTTATTGTTCCCGAAATATTTTGAACGCGATTGTCTTACATTAACTAGAATAGAACAGTTATGACTTTTGTCAGGCAGTAAGAATAATGTTAATGTACGAATTTAAGCATATTATGCGTTGGATGAACAACACAACTCGGCCGCTGTTGTTCTCGTCATTTTTACAATAGTCTTACAACGTGCCTTGTTTTGTAACCGCCACGATCAATGCATTTTATAAGTGTCCCCCTACACAATACTCACTCGAAACTTGTCACGAAAATTCAATATAGATGCGTCGCGTGCCCTTTTGCCTGCTGTTATTACTGTTCTCTGGCGCTGCGCGGGCGCATGTCACGAGGGGCCCTCACACGTGCCCCATTATGAATTCAAATCGTCTTTCAACAAAACGAACAAATGTGATACAAGATTATGGGTCAGGATGTGCCTTTTTAAATAACTATTAAAAATAACTATCACACAACCATGCGTTATGAATAAAAATACAGTCTGAATATTGTTCAAATAATTCTTATTTAATGTTGGGACAATGGATCACATAACTTAATTTTTAGAAACTAAAAATCGTAAAACTCTGCTTCAAATAAGCAGTGCGAAGCTGGTGTTATAGTTTCCTCTTCATATCGGTCGAAGTTCGTAGTATCGCCCGGTCCCCTGTATTTTGGAACGAATGGTGGCTGCGTTCGACAGTTTAGTATTGATTCCCATTCGATGCCCTTAAACCACTTGTGATTTTTGTAATCCATCACCCCATTTTTCATTACACCGTAGCGATGGCTTATGTCGACTTGGAGAATGTTACGTATTAGATCTCTTAAGTCACTGTTAAAACTCGATGGGCACCTGTATTTTCCACTTACGATTTTCTCATATGTCTTCATAGGATCATTAGCATAGAAAGGTGGGTAGCCAGCATTCATTTCGAAAAGCAAAACACCAAACGACCACCAGTCTACCGAAAACCCGTAACCTTTGCTTAAAATAAGTTCCGGAGCCAAGTATTCCGGCGTTCCACACAAAGTCCATGTTCTACCTTGCAATATCTTACAAAATCCAAAATCTGTTATTTTCAGGTACCCTGATTTATCAATCAAAATGTTTTCTGGCTTTAGGTCGCGGTAAACTAGGTTACAAAAATGCAGGTACTCCAAGGCTAAAATTACTTGACTTGCATAAAATTTCGCTAGTGGCTCTTCGAACTTACCCATTCGCCGTAGATGGGTGAACATTTCACCGCCTGGTACGAATGGCATAATAAAATAGATACAACTGTTGTCCTTGAAACTGAATTCCATGCAAACTGTGAATGGGAACCTGATTGCTTCTAGAATGCGCTTTTCGTAGAGCGTATGTTCAACCTGTTTCATTTTCACTATCTTTTCTTTTTCTAATACCTTCATTGCGTATAATTTGTAACTTTTCGAATGCTTTAATAACACTACCCTGCCAAAAGCTCCTGTACCTAGGGTTTTGATTCGCTCCAGTTCAGTGAAATCCATGTTTAGTTTTGCTCTCTTGCACCAGGTCTCATCGAAATCATTTTTTAACTTCTTCAGGTATTTAGTGTACTGTTGTTGCTGTTGTTCTGTGTATCCATCGTGGACTTCAGTATCAGTTCTGTAAGAAGAATCCTTTGAGGGTCCAGCACCTTTACGCGAATACATTTTTCCTTAGTAATTAATTTACGTTTGAGATATGATAAACTATTTTCACCATAACCATCGCGATCGTATTTTTTCATAAATAATTATGACGAAAACCGGCGTTTGTATTGCCAGGAAATTTGTAATTTCCTATCTGAATTTCGCCGGGTACCGAGGATATGTTTATGTTTTAACGAGATCGAAAGTTTGGGAGGGTGGAAGAGGTGCGGGACGAAGGGTGAACGAACTGACTGAGGGGAATAGGTGGAATCAGCTGTGTTTAGGGGTGACACGCCATGCCGCCGACAGCCGGTCGCCGTCCCGACCGGCGTATTGATCAGACGGCACGTGTAACGTGCATTGCTGCAAAACTTGACAATACTACACAGATTTCGGTAATTTTTTCCTTAAATAGGTGCCATTCGCCCACACCTAAAAGGTTTCTGAAACCAACATCATGCTTCCAACCTTTCGACTCCTAATCGCATTATATGGTATTACACAGCAGTACTTGCCTAATTATCCAACGACTAGTGGTCTAGACTTGTTACAGGTTTACCTAATATACCTATTTTCGTCTGGAAGATTATAAAGTACTTAGGTCGCCGTCACACCGTTACTGACACTCACTCTTATCGCTTTCTTTTGCAATTGTTATACTAAAATTAGTTCTTATTATGCATCATTAAGGTTGAAATGCGACATGACTATCGCAATAAAATCTATGGTTCGTTATAATACCGTTATCAAACGAAGCGTACTCGATCGTATGAGTATACTACACTCCATTTTTACAAGTATGACGCATATTTCGAATTATGACTGCTGTTGTAGTCGCGGTACATCCGATCCACATTCTTAGAATACGTGATTCTCCATCAGATAATGTTGAAGAATATTTTCCGAAATGTTCTTTAAGCCAAACCGGTAAGGGAGGAAACTAATTAGTACCAATTTCGTGCGCCCTTTGTGTACGAGTTCGTACTGTACGAGTTTCTTCGCCATTAATCACCTTTAGAATGACATTAAATAAGTACCATATACTGGACACAGAGGATCCCTCATTAGTAGTAATTTGTAGAAACTACTGATGTGCGGTTTCTGTATCCTAATTTTGATTTACAGACCAGCATTGTACATGGTAACAAAAATCGTAATTGAATGAATCATAATGGGTCGTGACAGTAAATGAACGCTTGTTGACAAATTTTGCTTCAGATGTAATTAAAAAGCTCAACTGTTGTCCAGATAAGTGTTCTCAAGAAAACAATAAAAAAAGCAGTTCAGACTTCTATTCTTGTATTGGTTCTGTCAACTGCCTATGCCACAGGTGCATCTTAAATAACATTGGTTCATTAATTAACTGTACTACTAGGTAGCAAGCATTCTTGTTCATGTTGGGTCATCTCATTTGCATTGTTCGAGTGATTTGTTATTCAATCTACACCGTTGTCACTTCATACTATAGCAGTACATGTTAACGGGTAAAGCGTTCGATTGCCACATCAAGTCATTGCGAGTAAGCTTTCGATTAATGGCTTCAACCGTTGGTTAAGACTGTTTGCTCCGGAACCAAAATTAACACCAAAATAAGTTTTTCATTCGAACTGTTATATTCTTGGGTGTTTAATAGTGTTACGCTGGATGACTCTACTATGATGTAATTTAACCTCAGTTACGATAGGATGTGTGTTATAATCATGATTGCTACCAAGGCCAAGGCTCGCACTGATTGCTGTACGTGATCAATTTGAATTACTATTTTTTTACTAGTTTAGCAATTACGAATGAAGTTTATCGCCGGAAACTATCAGACACAGTATTAGCTATGTGAAACCTTACATGGTGTCTATTCAGTAGCTTGAAAGGTGAAATGCAAATTACGAACTCAAACGTGTTTTCCTTATTTCGATTACGTGACACAATAGACATAAATCTAAAGTTCTTTGTACTTTGATTAAATAAACCGATAAAAAATAGGCTGACCATTTTGGTATTGTTGCAATAGTGATAGCCAAACCTTTGAGAGCTGGTTGAGATTTATACGACTCGGTCGCCGGTCAAGGTTGCGGAGGCCCGCAGTCCGCAGCGCATGTATCAGTAAATTGGCACCTCACCAGACATTCAATCTATGCAATATATTTTGCTACACCAAGTGTCGCTAAGTGTACGCAAACGGCTTTAAGTGGCACTAGATAGGTCTCAATTAGTTAGGATTGTTCTCTAGGCCAAGCAACTATTATTGTGACCAAAATAAAGTCGTGACGAGAAGTTATTTGTCATCAAGATAGTAGCTGATATTTTTGTAGGCGGCAGGATGAAGAAAATAGCTACAAAAAAGAAGTCAACGGAAATTTAAGGAGATATTTTTGTTTATTTTTTTTCCATTTTTGGTATCCGGCATTGTAAGGACTACAGGAAAAGGCACGTTAGATAGCGAAACCAGGCTCGTTCCATAATACCACGTGGTAATGACGGTTATTTTTCGAGGACATACACCAACGTAAAAACTAGACTGTAAACTCGTTCCCAGCAATTCGGTGCCAACCAGTTTGCTAAATATTCATCGCTTGCTAATTTCGCACATGTTTTGTGTTTAAAACCGATATACGTACGTAAACAGTGAAAGTAAATAAAAAAAACTCGAGGTATTTCTGTACTAGAACGTAAATAATAATATACGTATTAACTCAGGCGTCTACAAATCGACGATCCGAGCCAAGTTGTGAAATCTGGAATTGAATATGATGGCAAGTCATTCGTGATCGTTAAACTGGAATAATGATACGACCTTCGGTGCAATGATCTGACTTTTTGTTATTCAGATCATGTTGTTTCTATCGTTTTCTATTGGGATACTACGTATATTTTTGGTTACGTAAACGAATATGGTTTGACAATGTTAGTGACTAAAAGGTTTCGACATTATCGGGGGTATCAGTTGACATGGATCAATGTTTACCTGAGATAATGTCTACCTGGAAGTCACTACCATCGTTAATGTTCACCGTAGATAGCTCACTCGTATATTGAGTATACGTTTAATCAGTATTATGTCCACACACGTGCTTCGAGTTTCAATTTCTCTGAATATTTTTCGCTGCGCTATTCTCAGCCAACCTCTGTCATTTACACTGTCAGCCAAAAGTTCACGGTCGTTGTGTTGTGCCACATTACCTAATGGCCTTTAGCTGACAGCCCTTCCATCGTCACATGGAAATAGCTTACCTTTTGTACAAAAATATACCCCGTCCCGAGTCGACGACATTTGCCCTTACTCAAATGTCCTGTGTTGGTAGAGTCGGGTCGGTGATTACCGCTCTTTTATAACCGACCTGCGTTAGTAACTTGTTATTATTAGTTGTTTTCTTTCATATCATTAACGAAAATCCCAGTTCATTTCCAAAATAAACATTGAAACAATTTCTGGCATTTACGATGTGAACGAAAGTTTTTGCTTCTCCTATAATAATAATTACCACAGTGCTTATAAATATATGCTTTCATCCTAAATCTCTCGTCATGACATTAACTAACGCAGTACCTGGTTATTTGGTACACGTCGCACTCGACTCGCGCTTCGTGGAAAGCTTTTGATCATAAACATCTTGTCAGTATCCGTCAATAAAGTGTAATTTTGATCTGTAGTGGCTGATGTTTGTGTTCCAGTTACAAAGTCTCGTCAAAACTCGATTACATCACCTGGAACTACATATGTATACTTTTGCTTGAATTTATTTTTATTATTTTCTATATAAACTGCCTTGAGGCCTTTGATGTCGCTCGATTAGTCCGCTCTACGTGATATTTTACGCTTATTAAATGCTCATCTAACGCATTAGTGATTAATTATAGCCTGGTAATACGCAACATATTTTTTTTTTGTTTTTTACGCGTAGTAAGATTTTGTAATGTTGATAATGTTTTGGTCATTGAACCTGCATACTTAACACAATTCAATTTCAATGTCTCAAGATGTTATTAAACTTGGCTATGTAAAGTATAATATTGAATAGTAGTTCTGCAGATGTTCACATGAATGAGGAAGATGATTCATAGTTAGTTCATCATACAATTCAATAAGTATGCACATTTTAGCCACGAGTGCTACGACTACATCGTATTTTATTTAAACAATGGAATTCTTAGTTTCTTTGATAAAGAAGTTTATTGATTTCAGTGTTTTTTTTCAAGGAGGCTAAAGACAAAGTATCTCGTCAGTGTTCTTTTTTATGGCTCAACAGTATTTTGAATTATAAATAACCAACCAGTGACGTAACATAGTGTCGAATGCTATGACTCTCTTTCAGTTTCTTTAAAGGTCTCGGGGTCAAATGGCTCGGTCCTGTGTAAATATCACAGAGCACCCAATTCCGCTCTATAAATATACTCAACCGCAAAAAATACAATGTCTACGTTATATTTGCAAAGGATATTAAAACAGATACAGCAGTACTTACAACATAAGGAGTCAGTGTTAAACGTATAATTATGTCGAACCTTGGCAAAGCGTTACTTTAAAACAAATAACTTTACTACATAGGTACATAATATAGTGTATTATTGAAAGCTCTGTTTATTTATATAGCCTCTTTATTATTAGATATCAATTTCAACATGAGTGTTAGCTAGTGTTTACATAACATCATCTGAGCTGGTTATAATCGTAAGAGCAAGTACTGCGTCCACTGGATCGTAACTTTTGAGCTCAGTGCCGTGACTCATAAGTCTTGTAACGAACACGTTGTATTTATGACAGCCGCCGGAAACTCTAGGATATAATCACCGAATACCAGGACTCGAGTGTTGTCCTCGCATTTATTTAATGCTGGCCTCAATTGAATTAGATTTATGTGTCTGCAAACGTTAATGTATTGCTATTTGTCCGAGATTAGCTGGTGTTCTAATTAATTGCGTGAGAGACTTAAATATTCTTTTGTGGCACGCCATTTTTCAATTCCATTGTTATTCTTGAACTATGGCTTATTTGTTTAACCATAAGCTAATTAATTTCTCCAGAACTCAATAACCTAACAAGTGCGTCAGTTATTTCAGTTCACGCACGCTTCATAATAATTTCACGACCTCATCAAAACTTATTATCTTTGACGTTAACAGCTCCCGAACGTCGGCGCAGGATTATAATTACGAATAGCAAGGAGTCGACAGCTCAAACTTTCATCAAGTCTCAAGTAGTTAGTGTCATGTTCATTGTTCAAAGGCCTGCCTCTAGTCATTAATGCTTAGAAGACCTCCTTTTGTCACCGCCTACGCTGTCTGTCAGGAACGAAAGAAGCTTTTATTCTAAGGCTTTACATAGGAACAAGCCTTGATGAACTTCGTCTTTCTTGTCTTGTGTTGAAAGATTCATTTGAAAGCCGCTCTGTTGTTTACGTTGTAAAAGAAAAGATTTTAATTAATCAATACGTTTTGTTTCTTCAAAAAGATTAGCTACTTTTCATGCACAGAGAGATTACTTCAGAACTTTTCTTATTTTTTTTTGTAAGCAAATATAATATACAACTAATTATGTTCCTTATTTTTAGCTAAGGTTTTAGTGTTTCCATTATCCAGAATGGAAATAAAGAACCTTTTATCTGGAACGTCCATAATATCCTCACAGTTGTTCATTTGTAATTTTATACACCAACGTAACTTGTCTACTTAGTTATAAAGGTTGTTTGCGGCTTATGTCTATAAATAGATTTATTTATTACTCACAGGCAAGGATACACTTCTATTAAATAGAAATAATACATTATATACTCATATTTGTTACAGACTACTTGACAAGTCGCCTCTAGAGAATACTTCAACTGTGTTAAGTTCCAAAATACGAATGGTTTATTTATCAAATGAAAACATTTCTAATATATCAATGTAAAGACGACCTACTTTTATAAAACTACGTTTTCCTATTCCCTAGAGTGTTTCCATTAAGTATATTGCCAGGGCGTATTATCAGTATTCGAAAAAATTAGGTCGTTTTAACACGGTATCATTAGTGATAATATTAACAGACTTATTGTATAATGTTCTACAGACTACAGGCTCTCATTTATGTGACTAATTAGACGGTTACTATCATTTTGTTTTATTGACAGTTATGCAACATACTTTTTACTTATTTTACTATAAGAAAGTTAAGTCATACGGGCATAGACCTGCAAGTTTTTAAGCTACTTATATTTAAAATTATGCACTAGAAAAACGGCATTATATATGGCTTCCTCTTATACCCATCATCCAATTATTGGGAAGATGCTAATGTACCTAATTGACGCAATGTTGCTACAGGAAACAGCTTAAATCATTGAGAAGAAAAAGTTAAACAAAATATATTGGACAGTTCTCACGAAGCTGTGGAGAAACCAGTTTTGGTGCAGTCTCGGCCCATTGATTGTTGACACACATTTTTTGAGGCGTTGTGTGATTCAACAGCAGATATGAAATGTTTATATAGATTATCTATATATTAGTATCAACAACACAGTTTATATTGTCATACATACCAAGAATAACACACCTTCGCATAAAAGTCATGTTTAGACAAATTACTAGAATAAAATCGTTATCAGAAACACAGTTATGTAAAAATATGCGAATATTCGCATCAGACTGTGTAAGAGCAAATTTTTGGTTTAAAAAATTAGATTCGGACGCGAAAGAAAATGAACAACATTTGCATGTATACGCAAAAAGAAGAATACAATGACCCCCGCTGTTTTGCACTTTCATAATATTTTACAAAGCTTTAATTGTTGCTTTATAGTTGCCGGGTAATTATTCCCTCTTGTTTTTTGGTGAACATAAATTATTTTCACTCGCATTCGGCGACTGCTCAAAAGCCCGTGTATAGCAATTTGTCATTCGTTGGGGCGTAACCCGGCTGTTACAAACGCACCCTTTTAGCAAAAACTTGGGATTAAACCTAGCAAAAAGGCTTAATGGAAAATGTCACAGCACAATATTTAGCAGACATGTTTTTGTAAAAGCTTCTGATGTTAAACGTTTCGAGATAAACTCCTGCCCCACTTGACTTGTGTAACAGATGTTTTTTATTTATCCAGCTGTCACTATAACTGTCAGTCACAAGTTAACAACAGTTGAGACCGTTAAATAAATCATATGAATCGAGTTCAAGCATCTCTATGATACGTACGTAACGACTTGGATTAGATTACGTTAGTTGCGCCCATAGAGCGGAATTGAATTGTTGTCATTATCTTAGTTCAAATCGATTAGTTTTGCTGGCGCTTCCTTATCGACCCCTATAATCGATTGACACATAGAATTAGGAACGAGGCATAACAATTTTAAGCAATTAGGTTTTATACCGTCAATGAAGATATTGAAACTTGGTCACGTGGCTGGTATCTAGTTAAGTAACGTTTTCAATAGTTTGTCAGGTGCTTTTAACTTTACTCCACATGCTTTACACTCCTAATTGTATTTTTTTCTGTACTACGATGCTGCCATAATTTTGAGAATGTTCTGTGGTAAAGTAAGCATCCATATTAAAATGTTGAATATCTTGAGTATCAACCAATAAATTATGTTATCAGGTTTGCATTTTTTAACCTATTAAACCCTTCTTTATAGTTATTTAATCTTTATTAATACGTTTCGATTAATGTTAAAGAACATGCACCACCCATTCAAAATGATGTCGAAGTGGTAGATCATGAATTTGTGAGTAAACTAGTTATTTGTAGTTGTTATTTTATTACGTTGTTACTTTTATCCAACATAGTACCTAATAGAACCCGCTATAAAAATGTTTCGAAATACAAACTGTGACGGTTTTCAATGAACTTGTTTTGGTGACACTCATTTCTCTCCTTTCTCCTACGTGTCGAAGTAGATTGAAAACAAAAATTCTATTTACATATCATATACACACTTTGTAAACAATATCTATACAATTATTACACGAAGGAGACGTACTTAGATTACTGCTTGTTAATAACTTATCACTTAATAGTCATTAAGTCAGTCCTTATTTGTTGTATCTAATTTATATAAAATATAGAGCCATTGGTCATCACCGTTACAGTTAACATTAAAGATATTCCTCTCAAATAACACAGTAGTTATACAGAAGTATGAAACTGCATGATTATATAATAATCAGTTCTCATCCCTAGTCTTGTCTGTGGTTGCTATCAACCGCAGTCTGTCGCAGTTTTGTGTCAACGAACCTAACCAGTTTATGTAGCTTAGAAATTGTTTGTTTTATTTCATACCTTGATAAAGTTTTTATTTAGATAATGATGTGTATAAGATAATAGTAGTCTAATTAGGTAGGCTAATCTTAATTAGGTATGAAAAGGCTTCTCTAAATTCTATACTCAAATAAATTAATTATTTTGGCATTGCGCTGTAGCCGCTGGCATTCAATACACCTGATAATTTAAGAATTATAACAGAAATAACTTTTCGTTAATTGAAAATTGTAGCTGTCTTATCACCGTGTTATATTTAATAATCAATAAAGTTACCGGCCAAACAATATTTCTTTTAACGACCTCTGAAGAATTATGGTTTCGTTCTATTTTCGTGGCTTAACGACATAACTATCCTATAACTTATATTTATTATACTTGTGTTTCACCCTAAATCATTATACCGGCAAACTTTCATGGGCACTTGGTGACCGTAAAACGTATTACGAAAATATAATATGGCTGCAGTCCCCCTAAGCTTTACAAATTCTGGACTGCGAGTATTTAGTTTCATTTTTCTTTGAAGTTGTAATCCCCCTATGGTTTCCCCGAGACGTTTTCCGATAACGAACTATAGAAATATTATCAATAAAGTTGAAAATTCAATATTTAAAATAAACAAATTATTAATGTTTATTTGTTTTGTTTCAGATTTATCAAAAAATCGGTTCAGTGAATTACCAGATGAAGTGACGTCATACGTTTATTTAGAAAAGTTATTGTTATCACAAAACATCATAAGGACAGTTCCAAATGCAGTCGGAGGTCTTCAGTCACTCACATATTTAGATTTAAGGTAAGAAAAACTATTTCTACGTATCACAATAAACTTTAATTCTAATAAATATATTTGGAATGTAACTTATAATTAGTCTTATGCTTGCTTATCCAAATACTACATTCTAATTAACAATTCGGTTAATATTGAGATTATATCTACTCTGCTATCATCTAAATCACTTATATCAATTTGTGCTCTCGCTCTGTATTATAATTCGCGTTCTTCAACACCTGCATCAGTTCCATTTTGACGTTCAGTCTAAATTCCTCAGGGATTGTCTTGAGGTGTGGAAGAAGAGATAGTAGGAACATCTTATCACAGTCGTCCGGATCTGTTTTGATTTGTGTATCGACACTAGCGAACGCAAACTCATCTATCGGTGGTTTGCTTATCTTAGCCACTTTAGCCGGTCGCGTAGTCTCAATGCCATCATTGGAATAATCCCTAGAATCATCTAGAGCAACATCGAATGTATTATTGTTACTGTTATCGTCCTCCGACGTTTCCTCATTCTTAACTAGTTTAAACCTCTTCTTATATTTCCATACTCTCTTTTTCTTTGTGGTTTTAGATTCCTCTGAGTCGCTCGATGCATCGGGATCTTCTTTACGTGGCATCTCTTGGTCCTTTAATAGGAATTGTAGCTGTTTAGAGTATATGTAAGGCTTTTTTGTCCGATTTGGATTTGAAATGTACTTTTGAAAACAGTCACGAATGCTCTTCCATTTCTTTTGCAGTTGAATTTCTGTAACAATAAAATATTCATTTCAATTAATCCAATTGCGTCAATAACTAGATACTTATCCTTTTTTAGAGAAACTAACTGTTTGTTTTTCTTTAATAAAACTTCCGCTTTAAGGTACTTAATCCTTGTGTCGCGGGGGGTTTCACAAACATTCAAGTCACATGCTCCAAGAGACAAACCCACACACCCAGACTCAGGACAAGCAATCGTGGATCACCCAAATGCTTGCACTACGCGGGGATCGAATCCGCAACACGTCGCGCTCATTTTGTTTGGCGTGGTGATACAACACTCGGCTATCCGAGCAGTCAAAATAAGACCTTCAGTTTAGTATACAAGTCCCAAGCTTGGGTTTAAAAGTTTTACGAAGACTATACGTCAAGGTTGTGAGCGCCATCTGTTACAGCGTCATAACACTAAAACCCGGCAAACAAACCTTGTTTACGTACCGAAACGCTGTCATGTTCAGCTCGGCACTATCTCAATTCGGTGCAAAATACACAAAACAAACAACTAATTAAAACAAATACAATATACGTACCGAGTTCCCTCATTTCACTCTTAGTAACCTTCACATCTGAAGACATCAATTCGGTGACAATTTCATTCCACAATCTGTATCTCATGTTTTTCGCTCGGTACTCCGAGTCCCCGTAGTCCCATATGCCAGGTCGCTTTCTAACCTCCTCAATGAGGCGTTCAGGGTCATATTCAAACTGCATGGTCATGGATAATGTTTGCGTCGGTCGTGGATGAATCGTACACACGGGCGGGCGCGCGGCGAGCGACTGGCGTGCGGCGGGGGAACGCGGCGGTTACGCTCCAAGATGGCCGGTGCAAGCTAGGGTGAATACTTTATCAGAGAACGATAAAGGACTATATTTAGTTTGTTAGTACAAAATACATTGCAATTGTTGTAGCTTCGAACACACTGGTATGATAAATGAATTATGATTTAAATGTCGAATGTTTATACGTTACACTTTATTTAAGGTAGTAGATTTATCCTTAATAAATATCTATGACGAAAATGTTATCCTCCTTACATGGCGTAATGACAGAAAATATAAAAAATTAATAAGTATTCAAATACATTATAATTTACAATTTGAAATTCCCAAATACCAAAAACAAAACGGCTATCTAGACAGGCGTTCTTATAATACTAATTACTCGACAGTTTTATTACTGCAATTAGATGAGAAACAACAAAACAATACCCATATCCCAAAACACACAGCTTGGTTACCGTAACGGCGACGCCCGTTTAGCAGGGACTGAAAGGGGTTACGGTATAAGGTTACGCTACCGGTATAAAATAAGTGTACCTTAAAAAAAATAAAAGTAAGGGTATACCGCTATTTAACCTTTATGCGATATCGGTACCGAAAAATATAGCGTTGACAGTTGCGGGACGTGGGCGAGGGGTGCGAGGCACCGAAAAGGGTGGTCAAGGCCAAGGCACGACCGTGCGCGCCGGCAACAATCCTGTTTTCTTCGTCTTTCCATCTCTTTCATACCTTTATTTAGTAACGGCTAAGTACTGCTAGCGAAATATACCTTTTTTATATTGGTACCCAAAAATTAAGGTACCGAAATAAAATTAGGTATCCAAATATAGCGGTAACAATTTTTTTACGATATGACGTCATACCGTTATTTAAACATACCGTAATTTTCGGGTTATTCAGTCCCTGCCGTTTAGTATCGAGCGGAGCGCGGTCGGTCGACAGCAGAGGGGGAAACGCGCCGGTTTGCGGTACCCGCCCGCGTCCGAACGCCGGCCGCGACGCTACACACAACCTTTATTATTATGTAGATTCTTATCTTTATCTTGTATTTGAACTTATTTGTCTAATTATAGACTGTATTTGCTTGACTTTTAACGTTAATGACAGTTTATTTTTGTTTTTTTTTCAGCCAGTACTCAAAGTTAAGTATTGAATTAAAACCTTTTTGGTGTTTACATTTATAGAAATGCATTACATTTACAGGTCTCTTACAAATCTGTTACTTAAATATTAGAAACCCTTGACGCAAGCCAAATTTACGAAAAAAAAAATTACCTACGTCATAACGAAATGTCATCCATTTTGAGTCTTGTTATTGCAAGACATTTAGCCATTCTATCAGCTGTAGCGCTTGACCAAGACGTTTTAGCTTTTATTTTCATAATCTTTATTGATTGAGCTATTCCACATTAACATAAGGCAGACATCGGTATATTTGAAAGTGCTCGAGGTCAAGTTCAAACACTCATCGGTCACTTGCTTGGATGTTGGATGAATAAACAATTGATGCGTATTGTAACATACAAGCGGTTAAACTGTTTGCTATGACAGCTGTTTAGGGACGCTAACTAGATAATACAGGAGTACGACATCGATCATGTCGACGACAAAATGTGGGTTTAGAAATATAGGTAATATTTACATTTAGGTCCTAGACATTATGGAAATGTTTTAGTCCGTTCGAACTGCTTATGAAATGATCATTGTCTTGGTTCTGTCTATATTGTATGCACGTAAAATTCGTCTATTGTCTAAGTTGCTTGACCGAAGTGTTGCAACAACTTTAAAACATAATTGTATCTAAATTCTAAAGTATGTAATGACCTATAAAATTTGGTGGATTGTGGGGCATAAAAATGAAACTTTGCCAAAATCTCCGAAGAAAAGTGTTTCCTAATGTTTTATAAGACTTCCAATCACTTGACAGCGTCCTTTTAAAAAGTAGAAAGAGATATAAATAGCGCACATGCTTGCAGCTTCCGACTCGCCGCAATTTGTTATGTTTTCTAAAACAAGTCCGCCATTTACAAATATGGACAAGTATTTACAGACTTAAAACTAACGCTCGGCCGTTGAACAAAAACCAAAACATCGTAGTGATCGTAGGTAGCTATTTAGAAAATGGCTGTAATTAATAGCTTTGGCTATATATAAACTCGCTTTATACTCCTCTCTGCCTTTTATAATAAACGCTATATCTCGCTTAAATAGAATGCCTCTCTTGCGTTTCGAGATTTCACTTTGAACTTGTAATTTAGTGTACATTTTCGTTTTATTTGTTGACTTTTGCCATACAATGTCTTTAGTACTTGGTCACTCTCGTTTTCTGTTTGCGGAGGACGATTTCGCGTTGGTTGTATGTTCATTATTAATATTTATGTAAGGAATACTCTCACTAAAGTTTCTTGTGGATAAAACTAAATTATTCATGACTATTTCTTTGAAAAGAATGTTATTAAGTATGATAATTAAATGTACAGTATATTTTAATTTAGTTGATTTAATTGTTTAATTATTTATAATGACATTGCTTTTGATAATTATGTCGTTAGTCTCCAGCAAAAATATAACCAAATTTTAATAAAAATATAGTTCACTTTCCCCTTCGCACATTTCTTATCTTTACTGTTGGTGGTCACGCGATAATCTATCAAAAATCCGTTGCATACAGAAATGTTGTATCGTCACATTTCATACCCCCATATTGCCGTATTTTTAGCAACACTGTATGGTTAAATTGTATGTTATCATGTTTTTATCGCCGTTAATACTTCTACGGAATCCAACACCTGGCCTTCTATTTATAAACCAAGTGTGGGCTGACCACTTTCCTAACGAACTTAACTGAAAAGTTAAAATACATGCGCTTTTGAGGTGCCTGTTTTGTTTATCAGATCGTAAACCAAATTAGCAATCACCAAAAACTGCGATATTATGAAAATAATCTCTATTTAGCTTCAGTTTCTGGTTTTAAAGACTGATAAGACTGGCTATGTCTAACTAACATGTTAACCTCAAACATTCGCGCAACGCAATATTCCCTCTGACAGTAGAACAATAAAAACTTTTTACTACTACAAACTTCTAAGATCAATATCAACATAATGACATGTTAGACACATTAACTTCCTTAAACATAATAACCTCTATTCCGTAGCAATAAGAGTCACCTGTGCAAAGATCAGTGTGCGGGGTGAACGACCGCAGATGTCAGGGCCAAGTCGACTTCGGGTAGTGACACGTGGGCATTGCGATAACTGACAACTGACAAAGTTACCGTAGTGGAACGATGATAACGTACTACATGTTCCTTCGCTTTATTACGATACGAAATAAATTGGTCTGGAAAAAATAGGTCTAGCTATTGACCTAATTTCAACGTAAATATTTTGGTTAGATAACTAATTCAGGCAGCGTCATGTCTGATAACACAGCTCTTTGATAACGCTTTAATGTGAGAAATAACTTATTTTCGAAGCGATCCAATTTTTGTTGAAGATTTCGCCCCTTATTTCGTTTGTTTGGCTAGTCGCTAGCCAATCATTTCTAAGTACCTACATTGGGTATGTCTCGTGTATAAAGAACGTCGTTGCGGTCTGCTAAGCTTTTACGTTATGTGGGAGGCTCTCACTGCAGGGGCCTCCACAGTGTGCACAGCTCAGACTTATCAGACAATTTGGAAAGTGTTTTATAGATAAATATGATTTTTTTACTAGACTGTACTAATAAGATCCTCTACAGCCGTAGGTACTGCTTAGGTAGAATATACTGTTGCGAATTACAAGACTTTTATTCTCGTGGTTCATATTAGAATTCTGTACAAATATAGTGATGGTAGGAAAGCTAAAGATTTAATCTGCATCACCATGATTTTGGGCCGGCCAAATTATACTCGTTTTGTGACTTTTTATTTCAGCCAAGGGCAGCTTAGCCAGCTGTCATCTGACGTCAGCCGGATTACTTTTATTTCGATAACCACTTAAAAACAAACCTGTTTGAAGCAAAACTCTGGAGGACGATGAACACTCATTTTATCCCATAAAATAAGTTCTTATGAGCTCATTTCACAAATCAAAGTAACTGCTTGCATAGTCCACTGAAAGCTATATTATGATGGATGTGCAGTTAATCACCGAGACGTAGGCGGCAATATCTAAGAGAACATTCCAAGAATCTGACATCGAGGGTTCCGCAAACTCTAATGTCGCGTCTTTTTCCGAACTTGTTAATTACACAATGAGACAATAGCCGTAATGTTGGCTTGACTGATTGATAAACCTCGTTTGAAAGCTGTTTGCTGGAACCACATAAACTGTACTGTTCTATGAAATTTATGCACGACCCACAACAGACTATTGTTACTGAAAGAGTTTCCACTGTTTATTTGTTATGAATGGACACAGGTCGTTGGAAACTGCTGAATAAATAAAAGTTAGTTACTGTTCCTTCCTGTGATGCATAGGAAATGAAACATTTTATTATTCATTTAGTAAGCCTGGTGCAGATATGTCGGGAATTAAATTGGCATTTTCCTCTTTTAAAATGTTCGATGTTCAAAGCCATGGGTGAAGTATTTGAGCAATCCAATCCAATCCGTCCAATAAGAGCAATATGGCATGCTATTTTTTTTCTTAATGTTTGCAGTTTCAGTACCTAGTAAAACCGTAAATTAAAAGAATAGTTTTAAGCCTAAATGCAATATAAATTTAAGTCCTGAAAACAGGAAATCCTATCTCGTACTATTTCTAAAATCATTTTCGAAGATCAGACGGCTTAGTTTCACAATTACGAAATTGCCAAAACACTGACATAAAATCACCAGCAAAGCGTAACTCTGTATTGTGATCGCGGTTCGTCGCACGCGCACGCACCATGACGCTCGATCGGACTCATGCATGCGTATGCTTCACGACACACGTACGAGGCTTTCGAAAATGGAACATGCTCGCCAAATGTGCAGTACAATAGCGAAAGACTCCAGCTACTATTGTGTAACTCAATTGGGCAGATACGATAAAACACGTTTGCATTGTTCTGGTTTAGTGAGCACGTAATACTCAGTTAATAGCCTCTTCTAACACTTTAATTTTGACAAGTGATACTGTTTACCGGTTAGTACTTATAATGCAATAGCAGTTCATTTACATGTATAATTATTGCTTGATACCTGACTATATTGCAACTGCAATGTTGCAACCAGCGTCAAGTTAGTAATTTGGAGCCATATTCAAAATCAATCCGAACACACTGTTTAAATATAAATTGCGTGTTATTCGGTGTAATGGTTCGATTTTACTACGAAAGCTTCACTTTATGGGCAGCAAATTTCTCTAGCTTTAACAACTGTTCCCTGCTACCCTGTTGTGAATAAATCGATAAAATATTGACCTTGAATCAGCAGTGCGGAACGTGCAATTTATCTGCACAAATTGTTAGGGGAATTGTCGCTTAGGGTCTGAGAAATTTGGTAAGGGAGACACGAGAACACTACACAACTGTTCATTTTGAAATTCATTCCCGAGAGTACTCAATCTCCAAATGTTTTTAACAATTGTTATTTATTTGTTAACACTTCTCATATTCTCATGATCAGTGTGCAACGACAGAATTTCAGCCTGTAGACTTGATATGATAGTTTTTGAAAAAGACGTACAACCATTTGATTTCGTTTGATACCTAATTAAATAGTTTAGGCCTATTAATTATGTCTTTGAATCTTAACATTATCATGACCCAGATTTATGTGTGTATTACTCTCACATATACCACTAAGATTCCTCCCCCAATTCCTAAATAATTAAGTCGACAAAACAAGCCGGCCTCCATGAGGGACCGACCCTCGCTGTAAACTCGAGCAAATGTTATCTTAGTGTCTGCTAATTTGACAAAAGCAAATAAAGGCACAAACAGCTGGAATTACGTCATCATCATGTGGAAATGTATGGAAAATGTTGTGTAGTGTATTCCCTTGAATATAATGTTAGCCCTACGTGAGTCTAGAAAATGTAATTTTGTTAAAACACTACTGTAATGTTGACAGGAGTGGCCCAGACTCTGAACAAATATCCGCGTTTCATATGTTTCTTTGCACAGATGGGCAAACAGTGTTGCATCTTCTGGTGTCAAAATGTGACGTAATTTTTACTCAATTTCTTCGTTAAAGAACTGATCTTAGTATATGAGTTCATTGAAACTGCATTAAGGAATAGGGGTAAAGGAAATCAGGAATTAAAAAGGTGCTTCAAAAAAATGTATAACTATAGGGAGAAGCTTTCACAGTGTTTCATAATTCTAAATTATATTTAAACATTCCAATCATGACAATTAAAACTGTTTTTATATCTCCATGAATAATTTAGTCACGGTTCGTAATGTTACAGACGCTGATTTTGTTTTTGTTCTCTGTTGTAAAATATTTTCGCTCAGCATGCAACGTGTTATAAATAGTAGATAATGATTAGTTTAACTCGCGAATCAGACCCGGTAGTCCGTTGTTAGTGTGGCCCCATGCTAACATACTCCCCTGTTTACCTTTAGACACCCACAGGAAGATTGATGTATCCTCAATGTCACGGTTCAGCAGTAAATTATCGTCACGCTAAAAAGCAATCTCATTGAAACCAATCTCATGAATTGCCTACTCATCTATATACACATAGGTGTACAAGAAACGTTGTTGACATTGCAATCGGATGACAGTCTTCGTATTCTTGTTTCTGGTGAAACTGTCGCGTCGCCATTTACGGTGGTCCGATAACGGTCGTATCGTGTTGACAAGACGATGTTGAGAAATGTGCCACTCGAATGTTTTACAAACTCGGATGTACTGGTATGCTATAACGATACAACTAGAGCAGAATACTCTATGGTATTTATTAGGCTCCTGCATGCTGATCTAATCTGATATTTTATTAAACCCCGTGTACGCTTCCATACGTTTTAGTATGCGTGTAACATGCACGAATACTTACATATCAATCAAAATAACCGTTAATTTTAAGCCTGCAATCTCAGCTTGTTTATCGATACTACACTGTTTGTAATTGTTGTAAAATTATATTTATATTTCCCATTCTTCATTGAGTAACGGTATTATAATATGCTGCAACCGGTAGCGCTACTTTTAGCTTCAGCGATATAATAAAGAAAACAAAAGACTTCCGAATTAATAGTAGCTTTTACTGCTGATGACTGACGCCTCATCCTAGTTCGTTGATCCCGTTTCACACGTTCTATTGGATTGTTTACGTCACCCCATACAATTATATCCACTAGATATAGGCCATTCTCGTCGTGTTATGATCATAGTTTTTCTAGAGAACCCCTTGTTAGTATACAATTATTTTCTATGCGTCGTGCGTTGACCTCGCATCTATTTATTGATTCTTACTGAAGTGAATCCTGTTAGGAGCTACGTGTCTAAGCGTCTAGACGGCAAAAAGTATATAGAGTGTAAGGTGGTTAAGTTTATAGAATACTATAGGTAGGGGAGTGGTTTTTGATATAGTCGTCTTTGTTTTGGTGCTGTCCCTTTCTAACGACAAAGGTTTTGATACAGCTACAGACTTCCATTGATCTCATTCAGACTTTACTGAATACAGTTTCAGTTGTTTTATTTACAAATAATTGTTATTTATTTTAAATTATGAGGCAGGTACTGTGATCATTTTGTCAACAATAACTCCTACTTGAAACATTATTATGTAAGTTACAATGATAGAGATAAGAAGAGCGTCGTGTGTGGTAAAGACGTGTCTACTTATCAGTGTATGGAAGGATCTACTCAATAAGACCACACACGCAGCGTAACGTAGAATTAAGTATTTTATGTAAAGCACTACGTAGGCTCTCAATTATTAAAAAGCTTCCTTGAACGAAAAAGGCTGAAATAAAATGAATTTAAACATTTAATTTTCTGCAAGCCTTACATTAAACCTTAGTTAGTATATCTCAAAAGTCAGTATTCATATGGCTTGCTCAAGCTACGGAACTCTGTGTTAAATCGCATCCGACACTTAGAAGATTTATTCCGTTCGGTATACAGGAAGCGAGGCCGTATCGAACACTTTTACACGAATGTTTACTAGTTCACTTGGCACGAACTCCCAAACTATTAGGTTAAGCGACGACCGATTTATGTTTCAAACGTTCTAATTACATGCAATCCCATTTCGAAGTGGGTTTGATGCTTTAGAAATAGCCCCGTATTGATGTGCCGATCGAGTGCATTCGTTTATGTTTACGTCCGTTGACTTGTGAATTATATCAGCGTGTTAGTCAGTGATATAAGGAAGTAAGGGCGTTGACGGATTGATAACATTGTTTGCACGTATCAAAAATGAGAACAGACTTAAGTAATGTACTATAAAAGTTTCACCTCTTCTGATATACACTTACCAATGTAATATGTTATTGAGTAAAACACTGATGAACTGTTTTCTAAAGTTGTGCGGGACAGCGTGAACAGTTTAAGAGAAAAAGTGTAAACAATGAACAGTATTTGTGATTAGTGTTATATGATTAGGTTTAAGTATAGTTTAAGTCAAATTAGAGTCTGATTAGATTATTGTTTGTTTAGTATACTCCGGCCTCCTATTGGAAAACATTCCAGTAACAGCGACCAATAGGAGAGCCGGAATTAATTAAAGTTTATATGAAAATTGTGAATATTTGTAAGATAGGAATATTGTAAAAATAATATTTTTCTCATATTATAGGCTAAGTAAGGATTCAGAAAATGTATAGTTAACATACTATTGTAATTCATTTTTAAATAGAAAATAGCATTTTAAGTAAACGGCTCTCGGTGTGGTAAAGTATCGTCGTACTTAACCTTAAGGAAAAAACCGCGCGCGGGCCCCGCCCCCGCTCTTATTGGTCGAAAAGCGAGCGATCTTATTGGTCGGCCAATGGGAGCGGGGGAATTTCGGGGCCCGAATTTGTATAAAATGCGGCCCACACCGAGAGTCGACACATTCGGCGGCAACACAGCAAGAAGAGCGGACCAACAGGAAGAAATAGGAAGCCCTCGAAGACTTCAGCAACAGCGACGCCTCGGATACAACGAAGGAGCCCCGGGACATCAGTGAAGCCCTAAAGGACATCAACGGAGCCCTACGAAATAGTCGACGTAAACAAACTGCGTTTGTTTACGTTTTGTATCCTCTGTTTGAGCGTCAATAAATTGAGTTTGGTGTTTATACAAGGGCCTTCTCATTTTTCACCAATCCGGCACCCCCAATAGTTGTGCTCGCGCGGTGTCTCTTGCTGTAAAGTTGGAGCCCGTGCGACACATTTAATGGTCCTTCGAGCCGGATCCGTGGAATTGAGTTGGCCTTTCGAACATCGAACTTAATTACAGATCGAGTTGTGAAGACCGAAGAATAGAAGACAGAAGCGCCATGCCCGTCACACGCTCCGAGGGAAAGGGCCGCAAGGTCGCAACACAACAGAAGCCATCATCCGAGGACACCGCTACGACCTCGGGGACCGGCAACAGCGCCGAGACTGCGATCGATTCTACAGCCACAGGGACTACCGCCACGGAAACTACAGAGTATACATCCGCCTCCGTGACGACAGCCACCACGCAGTCATCGGCAACCGCCGCGACCTCCGGCACCGCCGCCACCTCGGGCGCCACCGCGACCGCCGGCACCACCGCCGCGGCCGCAACAGCAACCAACGCGCCTACGGTCTCGGACTCCGCTGCTACCACGCTGCCCGCTCACGCCGTCAAGAAGACGAACATGAACCCCCCGCGGGGGGGGTAACCGCCGGTGTCAACAAAAACAGAACAGAAGCATCTACAGTCAAGCGGAACAGGAAGGATGCAACCGGCCCACATGAAACAGGTGGACCGACCACCCCGCGCGCCCCCAGCAAGAGGGGGGGAGGGGGGGATCAACACACAGCAAGAAGGCGCAGCGGATAGCAAAGGCCAAAGAAGAACTCCTGCGCCTACAGGTCGAGCTCGCGGCGGCGAAGCTGGCCGCCTTGGAGACTGAAGACACAGAAGATGAAGATGAAGAAGGCGACGTCTCTATCACCGAGGTGAACGAGAAGGTGTCCAATTGGCTCGACACCAACAAGAACACAGCAGAGGAGGACGCGACGCCACAGCAGAAGACTCAGCAGCCCGCGCAGCCAGCACCGGCGGGAGGTCCAGCGGACTTCTCGCAGCTGGCTGAAGCAATAACGTTCGCGGTCAAGGCCGCTCAGCGACCGAAGTTCATTGAACTTCCGATCTTCAGCGGTGCACATCAAGAATGGCTGCCCTTCCGCGCGGCCTACTATGAGACGGCGTCGTCGTACTCTCCTATAGAAAACACGAACAGGCTTAGAAGAAACCTCAAAGGAAGAGCCAGGGAAGCCGTGGAGGGCCTGCTCATCACCAGCGCAGCTCCGGAAGAAGTTATGAAGACATTGGAGTCAAGGTTCGGGCGACCAGAAGCAATAGCGATGGTGGAGATGGAGGCGCTCCGGGGACTCCCACGCCTCACGGAATCGCCACGAGATATATGCATCTTCTCAACGAAGGTCTCCAACATCGTCGCTACATTGAAGACTCTCAGCTGTTTGAACTACCTATATAACCCGGAGATATGCAAATCTCTGGTGGACAAGTTAACCCCAACACTCAAGTACAGGTATTTTGACTACGCCGCCAGCCAACAGAAAAGTGAACCCGATCTCGTCAAGATGGAAAGATTTCTCAGAAGGGAAGCTGAACTCTGCGGTCCATATGCGCTACCTGAACAGGTAGCAGCGCCACCACAGTTAGAAGACCGCAGAGAGTCAACAACGTGCAAACGTATACACCGAAGTGTCCAGCATGCGACGAGACGGGACACAACACGCAAGACTGTGCAGAGTTCAAGAAGAAGGACAACAGCGGAAGATGGGACCTAGCCAAGGCAAGGAAGTTGTGCTTTCGCTGTCTGCGTTACAGAAACAAAACCCATAGTTGCAAGCCCAAGCCCTGTGGGATAGATAACTGCAAGTATTTTCACAACAGGTTACTTCATTTTGAAAGAAGCACAGAGAAGATTCCTACAGAAGAACAGGACAAAGAAGTAATCAACTCTGCGTGGACAGCAAAAAGAAAACAGTCTTACTTGAAGATCGTGCCGCTGAAGGTGAAGGGGCCCAAAGGAGTCGTGGACACCTTCGCTCTGCTGGACGACGGGTCGACAGTAACATTAATAGACGAAGAGGTCGCCAAGGAGATAGGTGCCACAGGACCCGTCGACCCCCTACGTATAGAAACTATCAACGAGTTGAAGACGTCAGAAGCTGCGTCAAGAAGAGTCACCTTCCGATTAAAGGGTATGAATGGTCACGAAGAGCGAGTCCAAGCCAGAACAGTTAAGAACCTGCAGGTCTCGTCACAGAGGGTGTCCAGGGAAGTGGTTCAAGATTGCAAGCACCTGACGGACTTGATAGGACACCTGACGTACGACCAAGCCAAGCCACGACTACTGATCGGACAGGACAACTGGCATCTTCTGGTGAACACAGGATAAGAAGAGGCGATCATCACCAACCAGTGGCCTCCCTCACGCCGCTGGGTTGGGTCCTGCACGGAAGCCAAACCAGGACAATGAAGCACGCGATCGACTATGTATCGCATATCACAGAAGAATCACCAGAAGATGACCTAGAAGCCATGGTCAAGAAGTACTTCGAAATGGACTCTTTATGCATCGTTCCGAAGAAGCCCACTACAGATCCAGAACAGCAAGCTCTCCGAGTCCTAGAGAAGACAACGAGAAGAATAGGAGAAGGAAGATACGAAACGGGCCTCTTATGGAAACAAGAAGACATCTCGTTTCCCAACAATTACTGCAACGCCGTGAAGAGGCTCGAAAATATAGAGAGAAAATTAGATCGCGACCCGAAGCTTAAACAGAAGTATAATGAACAGATGGAAGCACTCGTCGCCAAAGGCTACGCCGAACGTGCTCCTGCAGACAAGGACCCAAGAAGACATGGTACTTACCACACTTCGCTGTCATCAATCCAATGAAGCCAGAGAAACTCAGAGTGGTACACGACGCCGCCGCCAAGACAAGAGGGGTGGCGCTCAACGACATGCTGCTGAAGGGACCTGACCTGATGCAGTCGCTGCCTGGAGTCGTCATGCGTTTCCGACAACATCAAATAGCAGTCACGGCGGACATTAAAGAAATGTTCATGCAAGTGAAACTTCGAGAAGCTGACAGAGACTCCCTGCGATACGTGTGGAGGGGCAACAGAAGAGATGACCAGCCTCCAGAAGAGTACAGAATGACGTCTCTGATCTTCGGCGCGTCGAGCTCACCGTCAACAGCAATATATGTCAAGAACTTGAACGCCAAAGAACACGAAGCCACACACCCCGAGGCTGCAGCAGCGATCATAGAGAAGCACTACGTAGACGACTACTTAGACAGCTTCAGGAGTCTAGAGGACGCAGTACGTATAGCTAAGGGAGTTCGAGATATACACGCAAAGGCCTGCTTCGAACTCAAACAGTGGAAGTCCAACTCAACCCTGCTACTCCAAGAGCTGGGAGAGGAGGAGCTCATAGAAGATATGGAACTCTACAAGACAGAAGAGAAAACAGAACGAGTGCTAGGAGTCATCTGGAAGTTGAACACTGACGAGCTGACCTTCAACCTCAACTTAGCTCGCGTTCCGACAACGCTACTGGAGGGAGAAACACCTACGAAGAGAGAAGCCTTGCGGATAGTAATGTCACTGTTCGACCCACTCGGCTTCGCGTCTCCTGTCACCATACGGGCGAAGCAGCTCCTACAGGAAGTGTGGCGCAGAGGACGGCGTGGGACGACCCTATAGACGAAGATCTCGCGGAGCAATGGACGACCTGGCTGACTCACCTACAGAAGCTACGAGACGTGAAGATACCGAGGCGATACCTGAACTACAGCGACGCTGCCTCGATACAGCTTCACATCTTCACCGACGCCAGCGAGTCAGCATATTCTGCGGTCCTGTATTGGAGAACGAAAACTCCTGACGGCGAGGTCAAGCTCTCTCTCATCGTCGCCAAGGCGAAGGTGGCACCGTTGAAGCTAACGTCGATCCCGAGGTTGGAGCTTCAAGCTGCAGTTATGGGCACCAGACTGGCAGACTCAGTCATAGAAGAGCACGAGAGGAAACCTGACTGCAAGGTGTTCTGGACCGACAGTAAGACAGTACTCACCTGGATCAGGACAGGGTCACGCACCTACAAACCATACGTGGCTCATCGGCTTGCTGCTATAGAAGAAAGTACCAAAGTTAACGAGTGGCGCTGGGTTCCGACGAAGCTGAACGTAGCGGACGACGCGACACGAGACGTCCCGCTCACCTTCGACAAGGATCACAGATGGTACAAGGGACCCGACTTCTTGTACGAAGAAGAGGACCAGTGGCCAGTCGAGACAG
>NW_020799970.1:0-34736 GCF_003590095.1 Trichoplusia ni
TAATTAAATCTCCATAGTGCAAATAAAAGCTGCACATATTTATAGCGGGCTGAGAGGGAAAGCCGGCGTCAACGGTCTGCCTTGACACTGCAGTATTTATAGTCTAGTCTCGGCTGTTATTGGCCTATTTCCTCACTAGTGCTTCTAAAATAGTCTCATTCAATCAGTGCACCTTTGTTTACACTGGCTTTGTTATCGTTGGGACGCGACCCTTTTTGTACTTAAGTTACTTTAATGAAATGTTAGTTTTTGCCGCGTCCGGAATTTGAGGGTCCATGATGAAATGAGGTGCGTGGTTTTGATGACGATGCTTCATTTTAAAGGGTTTGTTTGTGAAAACTCGTATAGTTTTATAATAGTAATAGTTATACCTACTTCTTACATCCAAAATAGCTCAAAGCTATTTAATATTGCAAAATTTTATGTTAAGTAACTAATTTCGAATTCAAGGTCCTGATTTACATTTTTCATTAATCAAATACACTGTAATTTACTGAGCCAACCTTAAAAAATACATTTTTCTTTAAATAAAAAATGTAAGCAAAAATATTAACCACTTTCTCGCGCCTCCTTCAAATTTTTAATGGACTCGTAATAAGTTAACCGCAAAATGCGACGGAGGGTCAATTTTACAGCGAATAAAAAGTTCCGCCTGAACATTAAAAAACAGCAAAATAAGACGAAGTTTCGCAAGCGTTATTGAGAAACCAATTACAAAATTTAGCTGAGCAGGCCTCACCGACCACGGTCGTTTAATCTGATAACGTATTTCTAACTGCATTTTAGTGTTTTCGTAAATGGACAATTATCTAAAGTATGAAATGGTGTTATGACATTTCTGTGTATTGTTCAAATGTTTATCTGTTATCAATTGTTCCGGTTATAGTGACTTAGATTGAAAAAGGTTGACGATAAAATCTCTAGTCATATGAAAAGTACATGACTAAGGTTTTCATGAACAGTAAAGTCACACTAAACTAAACAAAAAAGTGTTTTTTGTGCTTTTGTACACAGGAAAAGTTGACAGAAATGATTCAAAGAATTGTTGAAGTGAAACTTCTTTATCGGCGTTGGATAAAAAAATCCGTCACACGTCACGTCACTTTTTTTATGCATAGTTTAGCACGAGTCGTCTTTAATTTAATGCGTACGTTTTCATACTACGATCTCTTTTAGTAAGCTGAATGTCTCATATAAATTTATCTGTCTTATATAATGTACTAAGGTTTTTGCACTCAACCTACGTTGGTATGTCTACAAGTCGAAAGAAATGTATGAATTAAGCGAATTTATGTTACACAAACAAACGCTAGTGCACTGTGCCCTTCACAAATAATAAATGAATGTAATGTTATAAAATCGATAACTTAGCAGCAAATGTAACGTGAAATTAAAATAGAGTTTGGAACTTTTTAATTTGTTGCTAATTCATTTATGTCATCATTATCGTTTCAATTTTCTTATGCCTTATATTTGTTTATTGGGTCAAGTTTGGAGCTCGGCTTTTATATAAAATTTTCTCATAAATTCCAATTTCAACGGGCCTAGCAACACCTTTTAAAGCATCATCATTGTCAGTGTTGTAGAGAACCGTCTCACTTCTGTACTCTTACCAGTAGTCAGTATTTTAGTAACTAATATTAAAGTATAGTCTTTTGTTATGTCTTAATCTAATTTCTTTAATAATGCTTAAAATTCTCAACCTTCGAAAATACGCTCCCTAAAACGTATTTTCTGATCGAATGCAAATCGATCGGAACGGTTGGCGATCAGTCATGGTGTCCAACTAAGGAAATGGCGTGACGGGCGCTGGTGGTCACCGAACTATGCCGTGATGCCGAGTATTAGTGAATTAACAGACCGATTATTACAGAATCATAAACTAGGTCTTTTTAAGGCTCTTGACCTTTCCGATAAAAACTTTATTAAGTCTAGGAAAATGTTTACTTGTTTCGTTTTGGCTGTGTGGAACGAAGTTCATGTCAAACTGAAAGTAATGGTATGCCTTATTAACATTAATGGGTCAACCATGTCTACTTAATTTGTAGATCATACATATGACATTGATATAGAAATAAACATAGATTTTTAAACATTTTGATATATTAATATCTCTACTTTTTGTCTCGTTCCCTTTTATTTAATGGTACAATATAACGTGTTTATCTGATTCAGTCATGTTACTGTCTTTGTCTCTCTCTCTTCTATCCTTTCTTTAGCATATCATCATTCACGTTGTTTATAAGTACCACTTTTTTCAGTCTAATATATTTACGTATTCAATTTTTATTATATGAAACCATTTCAATCGTATTCGAGTAGTTGCTGACGAAAAGACACGCAGATATTTTAGGCTTAAATTAAAACGCTTATATTTATTTTGCATCGTTCATTAAATACCTATTTCGATGCCCGTTTTATTTCCATTTTGTGTGTACTGGACATAGCGATAGTTATTTTGTCCGCAGTGTGACGTCACGTAGCTATTTGTCCTCTTTTCGTATACAACTGGACAGTGTAGGCCTGAATGTAAATGTATGTTAATGTTTATTGTAAGAGTTCAAGGCTGTGATGATTTGCAACGAGATAATCTGAAACAATGTACATAGGTTTTTGTGATGGAGAACAATGGGGACGTTGATTGTTTTTTTCAATGTCCGTCCGGCAGATTGAAATTCAAAACAAGTTTTTTTTTGAGTAAATAAAAAAAAAACGAGTGGAATGATGCGAAACTCGCCTCGACATTAACCGATGTGATGTTATGGCTAGTGTCATCATATCCTCATCATCATCAGCCCGTATCAGTTCATTGCTGGACATAAACCCTCTCCCACGTCACGCCATTGAGCTTGACCTTCGGCTCTCCTTCTCCAATCCTAGCCTGCTGTCGAATATCCTGGCCCAACAGGCTACAGTCATCGGATAGTGACGTCATTAACGAATTGAAAGGTACGGTATGTAACATATGAAAACGTGCAGCCTTTTTACAAAGTTAACTTTGCCTAGATTGATTACGTAGAAATATATAATCGGTGGTATTTACAGGCATATTAAACGAATATATTTAGATAATAAGACGTACTGTCAAAACTATTAATTCTAATATTATTATTTGACATTGCGTTCTAAGCAAAAGGAATAGGGTTGATTTTACTGTTCATCAATAATAAGCTACCTAGTATTATTGGTTAGTATGACTGACAGATTCTTGCAAACAGTTTAACAATTCTGCATGAATATAAGTATTGTAGGATTGTAGGTACGTCTGTACTACGAATTTCTTGGGAACAGTTGAGTCATGGGAAATCCATTGTGACGGTCGTCATATCGCGTGTTGGCGCACCCAGAGGCATGGGCAGTGGGCACGTCTACACCATTTTTGCCTTTTTTCGCAATGACCTTTGCGAAACGAAGCGATTTGCATGTAAAGCTAAGGATTTCGAAGTGTGTTGGCTTTGTAAGGTCATGGATACTATTCATGGTAGTTACATATGAAAAGTATATAAAATTGAAATGCGCGATTTAAGGCAGATTTTTATTGTGCTTTAATTAGTCATCCTTTGATACATATACATCATATAAACTGAAATGTCAATCGAATTTGAATGCGTGTATAGCCAACTGATTTATGAAAGACACCACGCCAAAAACTGTCTGAAACTCGGATTCGATTCCTGCATAGGTCAAGCGCTTGCATCATCCACGAATGCTAGGTGTCTTTGCGCACCCGAATGAAAATCACAAAAAATTTGACTCTTGATTTGTCCGACTCTCTATTTTTCATTGATAATTTTAAAACGCGGCTATTTTACATACAATCTTTGCGGCAGACTGTTGTCTGCGAATTCAACACGTAATTTTACCAGAAACGTATAAATTCTTTTATTATCAAACAGGAAAGTCAATCCTTTGATCCTTAGGCAAATGTACCATAAAGCTTTACGACAGATCTGAGTATCCAATAAAATTGTCACGTCTTTAAAATTGAGACCATTTTTATAATATGTGCTTAACCTGTGTAAAATATGACTGACCAATAAACACATGAAACTAAAGAAAATAATGACTTTAATTATTTTTAAGGAAGGTTTTCTTAAAAAAAAAAAGATCAACGCATGACAATTTTGCAGGATAAGCCTAATGTAATTAATATCAATAATCTTGTATGTTAAAATGATTCCCTACAAGCATTTCTTGCTCTGAGTGTCCGAGTCAATTAAAAAACACTGAAAACTACTCAGATCTAAGGTTTAACATAAAAAGTAATGTTATAATGATTTGCTCTGATCGTTCTACTGTAAACAACTTTATATGCAGTAAAGGCAAAGTTAATCACTTGACTTTTTAATTAAGTAGTAGCTATCCACTAAGAAATTCTTGGATTAAACGGGTAGTTCCGGAACGAAGTGCAAAGTAAATCTCGAAACTTCCAACTGCTGTGCTTTTACCTCACCAGAGCAAGACTTATGGCGTCAATTCTGACCTAGTTTTTATCCACTTCAAAATTCACTCAAAACATCTCTGTATGAAATTCTCATGTCACGGTATTTAAATGAACTCCTTTGAAACTGCTCGACCGATACTCATGAAATTTTATTCCATATAACTCATTTGTATGACGTTTGCTAAAACAGCTAGTATAAGTGTACGTATCCGAAAAAAAACCTAACTTAAGTAATTGACATGAGCACCTGCTTGCCTTCTCTTGAAGTTACCTTTATATTAATTTTCTTGAAAGTCTGGCTTTTCTATGTACCAACTTTCTTAAATATTCTAAGACACCACTGACAAACGGGGAATTAAAACATGGTGAGGAGACCTAGATTAAAAACAATAGAATCTGAAATCACCAACCCTTCATCCAGATCCATATCCCGAAAGAGGTCTTTGCCCAGCAGTGGGACGATATAGGTTGGTACACGAATTTAATAAATTCTTCGTTGGCATGAGTTTTGGCAGTTACACGCCAATTTTCGCGTTTTTTTGTCTCTGCTATAAACGTGTAAATCAGTAGAAAAGCAAAGTGAACAACAGCATTAATGCAAAACATTAAAAGGACCACATTATTATCGCAATGAAATGTCGTCGCAGAGTTCTTACACTACCTAATAACCCGAACAAAAAGTTAACTGAATTACGCGTACTGTCATGAACAGAAATGTTAGAAATATTGTTATTTTTTTTATAGATTCTGTACAAAGAATTCGTTTTGCATAAAATGCAGAATTAAATTACAATACCGAACTCGTTATCTTTATTTTTCATACTAAAAAAGCAATAAAAGTATTTTTACGGCACAATTAAAGTTTGTTTACATTTGTAATGGCAGTCAAATGACTCGGACCCAAAAGGTAGTTCATTACTCACCCAATACGTAAGCTATCTGTTCTTTTATGTATTTTATGATTCTCTTGAATCTTCACGGTTCAGCCATAAAAATATATCACGCGCCGACGTTCCGCATGGTATGCTTTTCATCGCTGTTTCGTTAGACTGATATATAGGACGAAGATTTATTTAGGGCATAGGTACCTAATTTAAACGATGTTTTTGATCAATCAGTGTTGAGTTATAGTAAAAATGTTTACGTAACTCCGTTTTATTTGCGTATTCGTTCGGGGAATTTGTGTTTGAGTACTTATGTAGCTATGTACTTACGATTTTGGTGTTGAGGTGCATAAGCTCGCGCTCGGTGACGCGGCGCCGCGCGGTCTCCATTTGCTGCTGGCGGTACTGGTTGTACTTATACAGCAAATACATTCCGGGCAGGGCCAACACCACGAACGGTCGCATCAAGCTTGACGACGTCGGCGCGCGTTGCGGCATCTTCTTATTAACATTATTTAATTTATTTCACAGCTATGCACTTCTGTCGTCGATTGTACGCTGCGAAGCGATAAGGCTTGAATATTCTTGTTTTAATTGAAACTTTATGACTCCCGTTTTAGAGATCATTTTGGATTGTTGTTTTAACGGTTACAGTCACGCCACATTTACATTAAAGTTACATTAAAATATGGAAGATTTTATTTTTAACAATAGAACTATGGCTATACTTAAGCACTTTAAATAGCGTCACTACGGGGTTTCTACGTTTTAACGAATTATTGCTTTATTAATAGACCTATTTATTTACACAGCGATCTTCTAGGACGAGCCGATCATGGTTACTATCTGAAACAAATGAAACACGCATTAAAACACCTATTAAAGATAACTATTCTATTACAGAGGTAGATAAAATGCTATTAAAAGAACAACAGTTATTCATGTTACTTGAAGCATACAATATCTTATCTTAAAATCGACTTAAAAAAACGAATGTATTCATAATGAACCTTTTTAAACATGCTATGATAAAGTTAAACATAAATTCCGATTATAAGTCCAAGGTATTTCATATTTCAGGCCGCATAAGCTTCGGCAGCTACTTGTGCATATGAATCAGGTCTGTCGGACGCGCGCTTGCATACTGTTTCACTAATTAAGCCTACCGCACGAATATCTCGCTGATTACGTTTGTTCTACTAACAAATACTTTGAATAATGTATTGTTTTTGTGAGTTTGTTTATTTTATAGGTAAGATTGTTGTTTTTTTTTAATTATTGCCGTATAAAGTATTTGAGGCGAAGGGAAAATACAGAGACAAGAAAAAAAGGGAAGAAAATATATAAGCACTCATTATAATGTTCGCTCGCTATAATCATCATCATCATAATCCACAGAATCTGTTCTCTCCTTTCTCATAAAAAAAAAACATTTTTTTGAAACAGAATCGTTGTTTAGGCTGGTATATTTCAGATAATCAACTCTAGACGTAACAAAGTACAATGACAACTGAACAATAAATAAAACTATCCATTTCCAAAACAACCACAAATGCCGAACAATTTCCAATTAACGCCATCAATGTACTAGGGTATGATAAACGAGGCGGTGGTCGATAATATTGCACGAGCAATGTTGCCGATGGTCCGAAACAACTAATAACCGTGGGAGGCCAATGAGCCGATTGATAGCTTCCTCCTGGGACCAATGTGGACACTCTAATAGGTTATTTTCCTCGTATCAACGACTATAAATGTTCGTTATGCGGTATTTAATAGCGGCCGTGTAATCGGAGGAAAATGAAAGGTGATTTTGAGAATGGAACGGTTTTGGAGGTATCGTTGTATTTGATGTCAGCTTATGTTGCTGTAACTTCTTGTTTTTAGTAGCTCTGTATCTATTAATAATATCTACTGTTTAATTATCTGTTAAATGTAACAATATTTAATTAGGTACTAAGATAGAGACTAGTGTCTGTGATAGGTAAAAGCTGTGCTACGGAATACCGGGCTCGGGACCCGGCGCATCCGGAAAGAGAAAATTGTTTATATTATTAAGAGAGTGTGAAATTAAAATATCTTTACTTTTTACACAAGTATGTAGTGAAAATCAAGATCAAATCCTTTACCTACCTAAACATAAGGAACTATAACTTTCAATTAATAAAGACTGATAGGAGAAAATTTGAGGAAAATACATTACAGTAATGAAGCAAAATGATTTACCATTAAACTCTGTGTAAAGATACAAAATATATTTTCCTAAAAATAGCTCTCGTAATTTTATAACAAGCTAAATTGCATTTCCCGGCTACACGCAGCGATGGCTGGCTTATTAGTTTCTGACGTTGGCAGACAATAAAGTTTCATAAAGTGCTCTTATCAATTACTATAGGTACTAAAGCATACAACGAAACTGCCAACAAAATATAATATATGTCGTTATTATTATTCTTTTACTCTTAATCAATCCAACTTTGGAGATATTGTTCTAAAATCCTAAATCCTTACAGCTTGCTTCGACATTGAAAGCAATCAGATTCATATATGGCATAAGAATTTGTCAATAGTTTCCAAAATTTAATTACAGAATGTGACAACGGTAAGGCCTTTAAATTCCCCGAAGATTAATTCGTTATTGGGATTGGCAGGTGCACTTGAAACAGAAACATTGCTCTAAATATAATATGGATTATTTGCAAAACTGTTGTTCTATAGGTACCTACACATTCAAGAAAGTAGGCAATTTGTTCATGATATCACAGGCCGTGTATTTTCAATAGCACATTTTTGTAAATCGCTCCGTATAATAAATTCTTTTGTATTTTACTTTTCAATTCATGGAATATAATACTCATTATACACTTTAAATTAGATGGACATAAGGTTGCGTTCCGTGTAAGGTATATTTCACATTAGAATTGACGTACTTATTAAACTTTAGAAATAAGTTCCCGAATTCAATATTAATACAGTTCAAACGATTGAAATACAACTCTACAATATAACAACGATAAATCACAATCGTTCTTCAAATACAATTGATTTCAATTGATAGAATATTTGAAGCGTTTCATTCCGGGATCGGGCTTCGGCATCCAGAACGAAATTCGTGAAACAATGAGTTGTCCAAATACGCACTGACGTCGTGCAATCTACGGGCGACAAATACTGGTGGGTGCTACGGAATGTACAATATTTAACTGAATAACATTTAAATTAAATTGGAGCTTCATTGAAATTTATTGCAGCTAGTGTAAATATTCCAATTTTGGTTTTAAACGCCATAGATATTTATGCCATATTTCGAACAATGTCGTGCCCAAAGTTATTGTCACGAAAAACACACATTTTGGCAGTCCACTTTAAATTGGGGACAAACACTTCCAAAACCAACAAATATTTGATCCTTACTCAGGACGGAGGAAAAGAAAATATTATCAAAAAATATTATCCGTCAAAATAAATGTGGGTCTATAAGGCATAAGTGAAAGGGACTCATCCTTTTTGCGACTTCACATTTACGCACGAATTTCTCCAAACTGCGGCTCCTTTGCCACTCGACATTGATCAGTTACGTCACATACAATCGAAAATATCGAACGGCTCTTAAGAGCCGAGATTCATAGTATCGGTATAAGTCGGTACCAGTCCACAGTATCGACGTGATCGGTACAGAGCACGAACACTCCGATAGACAAGCGACATCTTGTATTGTACAGATTGTACTCAATGGGAGGAAAGTCCATTGTGGTGGGTACTCGTAATCAAAAATATTTTGGGAGGATTAAACGAGACGAAAATATCTATTGTGTCAAGTTTTGTCTGACTTCAAAGAAAAAGGTGCCTTGTCCGATTTGTATTTAAGTCTGTTATTGATTTTGTCAATATTCTCACGCGGTTTCAAGGATTCTGTTTCAAGTATCAAATCTTATGTCACTTGAACTTTGCTTGGTGTAAATTTAAAGATATACAAGTTAATTCATTTATTTATATCAATAGCATTGGATCCGTTATAATGCGACCTGTTTTTTGGCTAATGAATGACTCTATAGGTCTATTAGACAATGGTGTCAATGTTCTGGGCAAGCTGACAATTGTGCCGAGGATTTTTGATCATACTTTAACGTTTCTATTCCTGTCTTCGAGAGCATGTAATATTATAGCTTTACGAAAGCTCTTACTGAAATCATTTTTTTAGAAAAGACTCTACATAGTTTTTGTTGCAAACTTTTTTGTGAAGATGATATCTACATTAAAAAAAAAACTAGCGCTCCCTTAAAATCATCTTACAACTGTTCCGTCTCGAAAACTCGAATACAAGCTAAACAATGGGCCCCGGTTGCAATTCTTAAACATTTGACAAATGACCTCCCACACCGGTTCTCATCTAAACTGAAAACACGAAGGCTACCCTTTGTTATTCGACCCAAACGGCCTTCATTTAAACGGTCGTGCAATTTGTATTCGAGGAAAGCCTTTCTATAGTTAATGTAATTACAATAAATCCGTAAAACAGAGAATATAGAACGTGATCAGTCGGAATCTTTACTAGAAAAGTAATGAGCTGAGAATATTCTGAGCGGCTTCCAATATTGCGCTCTTTCCAACTCGTGGCTACTCGATTTCCTACTTCAGTCGAATAATCTTTAGTTTTGATCGAATAGTTTCTTCTTGAGTCAAGAGTCTGGAGCTACTTTAGCGCTGATGTTTTTTTGTTTCCTGAATATGTTACCAAGAGGGCTCTAAATTAAATGCAACATAATTTCCTTATTTTCTTATGCAATTAAACTCTGGTATGTTGTATGGTACCTGATCTACGTTTGATAAGCAGCATATTATAACATCTGGTATATTATTTTGCAGTAGGTACTGATCATATCCTCATAAGTTTTCAAATTCAAATGTCAACCGAATATTACAAGCGAATCCAATACCAATAGATTATTTCCTGAGTGTTTCAAAGTTCAAATGGCTGTAAGGTTTCAGTGTGTGGTTCAAACGAGCCGACATCGTCACAGCGCCGGCATCGAGATGGCTCTCAGCTGATTGAGCCGCGGGATAACAGCCGTGTAACAAGCTTAAGCCGAGAACAGCCAAGGACTATTTACGTTGGTACCGTAATACTTCATTTTAGAGCTTTTAGCGATCGATTTCGTGATTTTAATGAGGTTTGAAGGGGGATAGAACGTTGGAGTTGCTCCTTAATAATGAGCGTAACAAGAGGCTTGCGGAAACGGCTTTGTTAAATAATAATAAATACCGTACAGAGTAAACATTTACAACGAATTAAGATGTTTTACATGAAAATTACTTTTTGTCTTACTGCTGCCATGCTGGGCCAATTGGGATAGTACAGTTAGGGATGATCTATGATGAGGTATTTAAATTATTAAATGCTCGTATAAACATGGAAGAAATTCGTTCTTTGTAATGTAAATATAATATCAGGAGGGTAGTAACAATTGACGATCATTACACAATATTGAACACAGCGGAACATAATCATAACGACCACTAATTCGCCTGAAAAAAGGAAACAAACGAAAGTTTGAAGAAAAACCTTGAACAAATACCTCGACGTCATTAACGAACGCAGTTCCTTCAAGTTTAATCACAAAATTAATGCCATGTATGGTCACAAATGCTTTTAATCAAAACTCGAAGTTAATTGGCCTTTAACTCCCTTGTGTGCAAAACAAAATGAGGTTTTTTACCTATTAATATGTAAATACATTGACCTTTATTAATACTGGGGCCTACCTCCACCTCTTAAAGTAACGCCATTGTATTAGTGGAGGCTTGTTAGCCAGCCAGTAAAAAGACGCTCCTTTTCAACATCTGTTATGATCCTACTATCCTTCTAATAAAACGTGAAAGGCTGTTTTTTATGGATGTATGGATGTTTGTTACTCTTTCACCCGAAAACCACTGAACGGATTGAGACGGAACTTGGTACACAGATAGTTTATAAAAAGGATTAACACATAGTTCTTATCCCAATTTTTTGCTCCCGTGGGATCGGAGGGTCGTGGTCAACAGCTAGTATTAAAGATAAGATCTCTAGTCTCGGTCTATGAAGGATTGCAACACATTGCCATACACCGACACAAAAATGCGGATGACGTCGCACGGCAGTTTAAGTAGTCTGTAAGAGTATGACACTACCTGTTCCCCTGAGGGTCCAGTTTAAATGAGGATTAAAACGCCGTACCAAAAAAAAAAACCATCTGCTCTGGCGATTGTTACCAACTTCTAAATTCTACATACAAACCGCCATATTGGTTCTGCGAGAATTCAAAGTTTAGTAGTAAGCATCCTTAGAACTAATATTTGACAGCAAACTTCAGCCATAATAATATTATGCAGTCTAATAACTTCACTGGACGCAGACGGGGCAGTTCAAATCAAATGGAAACTGTCATTTTGTAAGGAATATCCAGTCCAGCGTATTTTAATAGAGGTCAGTGGCACAATTGCTTGCTTAGTTCTTGTTTTGTTTTTGAGGTTTTAATGCCAGGCTTTATTCGGTTTGCTACCAATCCTCCGGTATTATAAACTTAATACGCTGATTATATTTTTGATAATTATTTTTTTTTTCAACTGCTTATTTGATTACAAGTTTAAATTTTTCATTATTATTATTTTTGAAATCAGGTTCATTTAATTTCTACCCGTTCGTAATTCCAAACAACTATATTTTTTCTTATCCTTTTATAACAAGGGTCTTCACTTCCATTTTTCTCCGTTACCTATTATGACTGATCATTGTAAAGCTTCTTTTAACTTTCGGTCTCTGACAATCCATGTCTCTTTTATTCTGCCTTTTCTTTTTCGGCTCTTACAACTCTGTTCCTGGCAGTACTTAGTATTTTTTTCCTCTGAATACGTAGTTTGATAAGTTGTGGAAAAGAGACAACGCTCTACTCAACGCCGTATTCCGTCTCGTTTCCACAACTGCTACAGTCTTACTTTGGAGTTAGGCCCGAGTTCATATATCAACATATTACCTCATTTAATATTCAAGTCAGTGGTACATATTTGACTTTGGCTTGAGTTACTGAAAACCCGTTATTCCCCGTAGAGTTACAAATTTAAGAAGTTTGCGGGCTTCGCAAAATGCTTAAGTGCCTGTCAACTTTACGGGAATTGATCACAAGTATATGGCCTACCCATCTACCAGTTCACTTATTTCATCGGTAAACGGTAAACGGGCTATTAACGAGTGCTGTGTAGTTTCTTTCAAGTTCGCAAGAGCAATTTACTGCGCTTAAACGAAAATTGATTGCGAAGAAAAAAATGTTGGTAATGCCGAATGAATTGCTATTTAGTGTTTTTAAAGCAACTATTTAATTTCTACTATTAAAGGAAGTTTCGTAAATTTGACAATAGATGAAAATTAAGATATTGTTTTCAAAAAAGTCAAAACCATCTAAAATTTTCCCACACTTATAATAAGCTTACTTAAAACTATGGGACTCACAAACTGAAATCCGTTCGGAATTTAATAAAAGTAACAAACTACTAACCTGGTCCTCAAAGGCTAAGCCGATGAAAGGTTCGCGGTTACGAACCGCTACTGAAAAACACGCATCGCGAGGAATCTTAAAAAAAAAGCTAATCAGCTTAAAAGCTACACGCCTGCCTTTGACTGCAAAACTGGGAAACCACCACCTCTCACGGCTCTCACTGATAATGTTGATACTGAGGAAGAGAGACGCCGCTCTACACCGTATATAGCACAGTCCCGCTCCCACAACAACAATAGTCGTAATATGAGAGGTGCTGGTATGCGGTATGCCCCCTGAATGGGTGCCAAATGACATTAGAGTAAGTTCCTACTTGTTTGTCTTGAGAACGTCCAAAGGAGTTTGTAGGAAAATACTATCTAGTGACGTAACGTGTGTATTTCGAAAATAGAACGCGAACTGAAAACAAACTCAAGTTGTAAAGATACGTACTCAAAATCTCACTGAACGATAGTTTTAAGTCTTTTGTACATGAAGTCGGAATCTGATACTCAACCATTTTAAAAGCATTAGTTAATTTAATCCGATACTCATGAAATAGCTACTACCTTGTACATAAATCTATGTTGATTACATATATTTCAAGTAAGACGTCGACAAGGCCGTACGTACATATTTTTTGGCTTTCCAAGGTTTGCTAAAAGCAACTACTGGGTCATCCTCACCTTTTGTGCATATTTCTTCATTTTTCAATGTATTTTTATTAATATTTTTTTTGTGTTAAAGAATAATAAAATGAAAAAATAAAACCACAGAAGCCTGACACGAATACAAGTATCTATCGAATAAAGGCTATTTTGAAATACAAGTAATATCAAGACGTTGCACGAAACAAAACTTCGACCTACAGCATAAGTCCGCCTTTTGGCTCTCAGCATGCGATTCATATCAATGGACACGTGTAACCTGAAAACCCAATCCAACGAACTACCTTCCATTACGACAGCCATTTTCATCACGATATTTTTCACTTGTTTTTTTTCTGCAGTTTCCTTCTAGCTTTGTCTAACGTGTATCACTGTATCACAAGAACAGCAGTTTTCTCAAACTGCCGCGGTTCCTAGTTTTGCCCTCATGCGGTAAATGAGCGGTCTTGCCCCAGCAACGCGCCGACAACTTTTAATATTCTCCTTTCCTTTAAAAGATTTCTTTTTTCTTTTGTTATTTCAAACGCGCTTAGTTTTTGTTGGGGTGAAGGAGATTTTTTGTTTTGTATTAGAATTTTAATAAAAATCTGAAGTCTTTACACTGTACAGGTAAAGTATTGATTTTAGCTTCTTGTAAAGGTGTTTAGTAATACTATAGCTACACTTATAATGTGTGTGAATTAAACCTGTCAAATATTATCGAAAATATTGATTGAATCCCTAGAATACCTCCAAGTTTCTGAACGTATAACTACACTATAGGCATCATATATCCGTCTTCCATTATTTCCTAATGTATCCCTTGTTATTGGTATACAATTAATAAAATGAAAGGGAAACCTAATACCCTTACACGCTGTCTAGTAAACATGTTTTTCTTGGAAAACAATACGGGAGACAGGGTGTAAAAGAAAATAGTATGAAGTCTCTACAATACGCTAGTGTGGGATGCATTATGTTGTAACGCCATGGATGATAATGGACTTACATTGGACACACAATGGACAGACATTTAAAAATATGTTAAAGAACAAAGAGTAATTAGTTTACTTCCATGAAATACTGGTAATGACAAAAAAATTCAACCTACGATTATAGATTTTATAATAACTATCGTGAAAATGATTCATTATTAAATGACGCAAGGGTTTCCTCATGTAGCTAACAAGTCGGGCAATCCCGTAAATAAACTGTCGCATCATTTAATACGATTGTAGACTTTAAAAAAAAACAAAGGATCTTAAAGCATATTTTAAAACTTAGAACTTTTACACATCCATACTATTCTATGAAAACATCGACCTAATAACTGACCCAATGGACTGTATGATTTTAAGGATTATAAAACCGTAGGCATGGGACCGGGTGTTGGGATGCAATTTGGGGGAAGCCTATGTCCAGCATTGGACCACGATGGGCAAAGTTAATATTGAAATTATAGTTTTTAAAATGTTCTAGGAAAACCTTTTTTTCTTCAAGGGTAATATTTTTGTCTTCTTAACAAATCTGTATTTATTTTTGTCTGGATTCGCGACATAAAACCTGTTCACATGGTCTACTAGCTTAAGTTATTTTACTGTCGTCCCCTTCTTCCCCCCTTTATTTGGAACTTATTATGATGCGAGGTCAGCGAAACCAATGTTTTGGTACAAATGGTAATATATGTTAAACTGGCCCGCCTCGCTAGCTCGCGAGTGGTTATGGCACCAGGTAAGTGTTATTGAGTTTCTTTGTAGTCTAAGAGACACGAAGGCCGAAAGCTTATTTTAAAGGCTGAATTCATGGGTGGATGTGAAGGATGGGTGTTGAAGTAGTATGAGGTAGGCTGCTTGCTTATTCGTTAGTAAACATAATATGTAGATGTGATAGAGAATGTAAGTATGAAATACATGAGTGCAACTAGAGTCACTACTATCAAGTTTTAAAAACGCCTGGCAAGCGGCCTATTTGAAATAAAAACTTGTGTTTTTGATATAGTAACGTGTGAAATATATTGATTAAAGCAAGGTAGAGGAGGATGAGTTTTCTTAACTTGAAAGACCTGGATATCTCAACGATTCCAAAAGCAAACCTCTCTAAATTATGAATTTTAATCACTTGGATTTATGAACCCAGGTCGTTTGTATTAAAACAAAAGAATAATTTTAATCTTTCTCAAGACACGGACAGACTTATTTTGAGTTTTCTTGTTATTAAAGTAAAGTAGACTTACAACGTAGCTTTCTCGTCAAAAGTTTCCAACAAAAGCTGCGAAACTTTTTTCTCTGATCTGTCTTGACAACTCCTTTGTTCAACAAATGTAGAACACTTTTATTGTGACGGGGAGTCAACGGAACGGAAATTTCGGGAGACGCCGTATTGTTTTTAAATAAAATGGTAAAGGAACGTGCATTCGCGTGTGTGGAATTGATGTCCATGATAACGGGGAGATGGAGTTTTGTAGGCATTTTGTGATATGAGGTTCGAAGTTGTCATTTTTGATGTGCTCTGGGTATATAACACATCGGAAATGAAAACTGGAACGATATGTTCATTGTTTTTACACAGTAGCTTGTGTTATTGTTATATTCATGTTGGAGAAACACGTCAAGCTGGCTTTAAGGTTGTGATATTTTTAAAGTATTAATTCATCATTCACCATATTTGTCCCTACAATACTTATATTAGAAAAATGTAGTCAGTTTTTATTTTTACAATTGAATTATATAATAATTAAGAAACATGTTCTAGTTTAGGCACCGCATGTAGCGACAAAATTTTATAAAATAAAATAAAGGACAATAATTGATTAAAAATCTGTACAAAGGTCCTCACTGCGGTCTGACAACCCCGCCTAGTGTTTAGACAAGTACGGGGGCTAAGGGGCGAGGAAACGATGACGTCACGTCCGCATCCGCCGGCCATGCCGCACCGCGCCAAACAGCCGCGGACATACCAACTGTCCGCCACAAATTATTGTATTGTCAGAGCGTGTACGGTCGACCGCAGAGCCCGCACGTGTCTAGTTACAACGAACTGCGAAAATAAACTTAACTACTTTGAAATAAAGGAGTTTTCGGTGTTAATGCCTTGACAAACTTGTGCGGCCGCCTGTACTACGGTATTTACGACCTCTTTGGAACAACGTTTCATTTGTCCATTATTTGTCTAGGAGTGGGACGCACGGGCCTGCTTTGGTTCTCTTTGTTGGCATGATTGCAACTTGCGAGAGAATGCCACAATACACGTGTTTCATTGCTTTACATGGTAAAGGAAATGTTCAAAAACATGTGTATCCATGTGTGTTCATTTTACATGAACTAAATATTCTCAAGATACTATTTGACTATTTGATGAAAACCTTTTTCAGCCTAAAGTTTTCCGTCATCCCATTTATTCACACCTCACGTTTTCGTATTATTCATGAATGAACTTTTCTTGCGTGCTGCAGAACTTTCTAAGATTAGTGTACTACCTACAGAGGTAGAAGATATCTAAAGAAAAAGATCCTTCATTGAAATACCTTTGAAGAAAAAGATAGTTCTTTTAATGCATTTCAGTAATAGGGTCTTAGGAATAAATTGCGGCGAGATGTAATAAGGTGGGCGACGTGACAATCCGACTTAGATGAAACTGGCCTTGGACTGAATTAAAAGACATTGTTTCTGTACTGCAACGTGTGGGAAAATGTCGCGGCTTCTAGGTCATTTGAAGGCCGAAATGCAGAACGAATGACAACTGACTATTCACTTGTTTTATTGTGACTGGTTATAAAGGTCCTTATATGATACAGAAATGCTTTGAAGGAAGATTTTTTAAACAAATGATGAATAATTTGGGCTTCGATTTTAATTCGAAACTTTTGCTCTAGATACATTTTTTTTATAATATCTAAAGACTTGAACGAAGTTACTATATTTAACCTTTATTAATCAATATTAAACGAATAGACTGTAATTTAATACGTACTAGCATCCCTATGTAGAAGTCTTCTATAAACTAGGCGGATTGAAAAATTAAAAAGTATCTGTAAACTTTTATAAAAAAAAAAACAAAACAAAAGAATATAGAGCGATGGTGAAATGAGGACAAAAAAAAACATAATCTCACACATACATTAAATACCGCTCGTTCAAACGATGCATCTGTTTATGTGCAAGCACGTCACGTCACTTGTCTCTGCAAACACGCTGCTCGTCTCTCCAAACACGTCACGTCATGTTTGCAGGGACTGTTCTTTACAGTGTATCAGAGAGATTAATTACTAATTTAGGTCTTTTGTGATCTGATTTGAGCCCTGATTGTTATGAAAATTTTGAGGGAAACTGCGTCGTGTTTTCCAAAAAGATTTACCGCGTCTCGGTACATAAAAAAAGGAGGAACATGGTTGGGTACTAGTCAGTAAAAGACTGACACTCAACTCAAAACGGGATAAGTCATTTAATGATTTCTGAAACAAATAATTCAACTCGGAAGTAATTTACAATTTACCTAACACACTTAACATAATAATCTTGAATTTTATTGTTCAGACATGTCCTCAATGTTTAATGAAAAATTTTGAAATAAAAATAACAATCTCTCTCTCTCGACACGGAAACACGTCACATATATTCTCCATACCCAGCGTGCTCGAGAATCACGTATATAACAAACGGATACATGTTTTTGTGTTTCATTAGAAGTATGACACTCATGCGTATTGTTACGAGCTTTGAAAATTGTTTTAACGTCCCAAAAATGTGACAAAAGTGTCCATTGTATTCTGAAATCCCAAATTTATCAGGAAAGAGTTGAAAATGGCAGGACGACGAAATATATCTTAAAAACCGGTCAAGTGCTAGTTGGACTCGTAACAAATAGGGGTATCGGAGAAATAGGCTGATGATAAAAATGTCGTTAGCGCGACCAATAAATTTGAAAAAACGTGTGAACGTAACACGCGATATTTATCCTCTTATGCGGAACAGAAAAAACAACTGTGAAAATGTCAACTGTCTCGCTTTCACGGTGGATCCATTAGATACAGCCTGCTGACGGAAAGACGGACAGACAGCGGAGCCTCAATAATAAACAAAAAAAAAGGAAAAAAAAATTTGTTTATGATAAGATTATTGACGCTATTGAAAACGATAAAATAATGACGATGGAAAAATATAGAAATGCTTTGTCTTTTGTAGAATTGCGATTAGCTAATCCTCCCCTGACGACCGATCGATTGATGACCGACTCTTAGAAACCGAGTGCATACAAAAAGAATATATCTAGCTATTGATAGAGTATCCACCTTTTAGTAATATTAGTTTAGTCCTATATAAACCAGAAAGACATTTTTTTATATACTTTAGATTTCGGATTCTAATTTATAGATTAACGAAAAAACTGCTTAATACTTGTGTCGCGGATTTCACAAACTCAAGTCACATGCACAAAGACACACAGACTCAGGACAAGCATTTGTGGATCTCATTAATCCTTGTCCTACGCGGGGTTCAAACCTGAGACCCATCCCACACCTCCAAATATTCCTTAAATCACCTTTCCTCAAATCCACGTCTTCTGACGTAACATCAAAATAAACATTAATTGTAAAAAAGTTACGTCACTCATATATGGTCACACCAATGACACAGTTAGACGGTGCTGAATATTTCATCCATGGCAGTAGGTTTCCTTCAGCTGAAGGCCTAGTATTGTCGCCGACGCTATTTATAACTGTAGAAGCCTTCATTTTATTACAAACTGTGTATTTACATTGTTAATAGAGCTGTTTTTTGTTAAGTGATAATGATGGCCTGATGATAATAAATTTAGTTATATTGTTTTTAGGAATAGAGGAAATTTGAGTTCATGTGTACTTAATAAAAAGTCCCTTCATGTTTTTATTCTTCTATAATAAAGTTTAAAGTCCATTATATAAGTGATACTCATTCATTTTATGATAATTCAATAATAGCTCACTGTTGCTGGATAGACGATGCAGAAAATTAAATAACTTGTAATAAACTAATTAGTTGAAAAAAAAAAAACAAAAATACAGTATCCGTTCACAACTACCAATGCAAACGTGTAAGAACGAAAGAGGCTATAAAATAGTTAAAAACTTTCTTGATAAAACATCCGATCGAGCTCGACTCGAAGTTAAAACTAAAAAATAAACTTATATAAAATGTTAGCAACAGTTGAAACTCCGAAACAACTTGGAGCTCTGATTAAACCAACATAGCATAGAAGAGGTTAACAACACACAACTAAATATAACCCTTACTTACAAGTCTTAATGGTCACAATCGTTTGGAGTGTTGAAACCGCTGCGGCTAGGGTAGGCCTTTATAAACTAGTGAATAGATTTTCAAATAACGTTTGTGTTCGATGTGGGAGGCGGGAAATGAATAGAAACATTTAACGGGGACTAATTAACAGTGTATGGCCGCTGTAAGATTGAGTTCCGCTGACAAATGTGGAACACCTAACTCAATTGTGAGTTTGGAGATCGAATTGTGAACAAAGTTACTATCATGTAGAGTTAGTTACTCAAAACATGAGGAGAAACTATAGTGAGAGGTAAATGTAGAGACTGTAGTGGCCTAATTTCATTTCTCTAGACTAATTTTGCCTGTATTTTTATCTACTTGTACGAAAAAAAATATATAATGCTGGATGCGAGCAGCCGAAGATAGATATCGATGGCGTATAATTGGGGAGGCCTATATACAGCAATGGACGAATATGGGTTGATAATGATGATGAAACGAAAAAATCATGAAAGAATTTCTTATCCGTATTACTATTAGACATAAAAACGTGGTTTTTGTTACCCTTTGGAAGCCAAGAATGCCCACCGAGTAACTCCAAATGATTGTAAAAATATTTATTATTGCACGAGTTGTTCCCCTGGCGACTCGCTGTCTCGTTCAACTTCTGTGGCGCAAACTTTTTGTCGTGCGGTCACGAACTTTTTGCTTTAACCAGCTTCGCCTGATCTTAGCGTTCCCTCTACCGGACGTAGTTAGGTATCGACGTTGCAGGATATTACTGGCAGTTTAATGTGATCGCGATCTTAATGAGTTCTTAAAGGTAATTGTTACGAAATGGAGACGATAAAAAACAATGTTAAGTCGGACAAAATATCTGTTGAAGACGTGGTTAGAATGTGAGATACCTGTAGTACATTTGTACAGAGAAGTGGTACGTATCGGGGTATGGATGTAGATAACGCTAATATACCAACTTTAATCTGAGAATAGAATATTCTTATACTCGTATACCCACCAGAAACGTATCAGGCACGCAAATATTACGAAACTATTCGCTCGCTTCAAATGCTCTAATATTAGCTCCATTTTCCGAATTCAATATTTACGAACTGCGACCAATAACACAAGTAATGGAAAACCTAAGGTTGTCAACCTCTGAAAGGGTAACTGGGTCTTAAAGTGTTGAATTTATTGATTTTGAATTTTCATTGTGTGTGCCGTTATGAGCAGTGGGCTTAATTAATAAAGTAACAGGGGACTTAAATTTTAGAATTACTTTTATTGCAGAAACGCTTATTTTTTCATGAAATTCGTTATGGTCTGGACGGTTGAAGTGTCACCGAGTTCATAGTAATTAGAGAATACGCTTTAATATTCCCTATGAAATGACTGCCTATCTGATCTGCCTCTGCAGCCAAGTGTTTCTTCAATCATTTGCGACAGTAGATGACAGTTCAAAAACAGCTGAAGTATGGAAACTAACTGTCATTTCTATACATTTGATAGTTATTTACTGACGTTAACAATGTTAGAAAAGCCACTTACTGGCTGGCGCTTTCTGCTTTCAGTAAAGTAGAGGTAGTGTGTTCGCAAATGGCCATCTCTCCCGAGTTTCGGGTCAAAAGTGACAACCGGGTATCGATCTCTATAATCTCCGGGTACGTAACTTTTATGTAGCCACGTGTTCTTCAATACTGTCCTATTTCCATACTTTGTCCTACTAATTTTATAAACGCGAAAGTTTGTAGTTTTTGTAGTAAGGATAGATGCTTGTAACAGATGTTACTCGTTCACGCAAAAACCACTGAATGGATTTGGACGAAACTTGGTGCACCGATAGTTTACAACCTGGATTACCAAATGGATTTTTTTTTATCCTGATTTTATGTTTCCGTGGGGTCATTTTCTAATTGGTATCGGTCGGAGCCAGCGAAAGCTAGTGCATATGTAAATTCTTGGTAATACTACGGTCTTCTGCTACAATACCTGTAGTCCAGTCAAACACAGTCACAATTACCAGCGATTAACAAGATCACAATGTAGTCCAGTGTTGTTTATATAAAACATATTATAATATCCATTTCTCATGCGACACAAAGGGACTTGAAGCCTTGTCAGACCTCTCGTCTCATTAATCATTCCTTTTCGCAAAGCCTTTTAGTAAACGTCGACCTTTCATAACTGAGGTGAATCGGAATAAGCCGCTTACAATAAATGTTTAAACAGTAGTTATTAAGATCGGTAACATCCTGCATAAGTTTGTGTGAGGTAGACCGCAAACTGCTTTTCTCTAAAATCTTCACTAGTACTATTATGGTGTCATTGGTGTATTTTTCGTGTGTCGTGTAGTTCGGGAGACGGATTGAAAGGTTCCGGCTGATGTTGAACATACGTTTTTACTTAAATCGGTTACCTCAGGGGCTGCTATCTGCTGATAACAAGTTTGTTGGCTTGGAGATTCGTTTTCTGGGATGAAACACTTGTACACTCTTTTGATGTGCAATGCTTGTTTTAATGTTAGTGATGGAAAGGAACCTGTGCCATAAATAGTCCAGTTATAGACTATATTACCGGTGTACCGATGGCCATTTTATTAACTTGACAGTCAACTAATTTGACTATGAAATCCCATTTAAATTGGTTGTAAAAATTAAAAAGGTACTGTAGTGAAGAGTCATGTGTATGTAAATTGTTGACTTTCTTTCTTATCATAACACAGTTTTTCCGGCAAGCCACTGCAGTGTGACCTTCTCTATCTATCCGCCATTTTTTTCCCAACAGTTTACACGTCAGCAAATCTTTTCATACACGAGGTTGCCCGGGTCATGCATTAATAAACCGACACGGAACAGCTTGTACGGAAACCAAGAATGTGTGAAACTGTATGAAAATATTCGGAAAATGAGGAAACTTTATTAATAGTGCTCTTGTTTGACATGATTCTATTGTTACTTTGAATATATAATACATATTTAATGGGTGTTTCGATATGAATAACCTGTGTTCAAATGTTTTGAGGTATGATGATTGAATTGCAATTACATGTATGAATTAGTGAGGTCATAGAACTTTTGGTGTTAAAGGCTTTAAAATGTTTGATAAAAAAATGAATTTATAATGGACGTTTCTTGCAAGTTTTTTGGCTTTATAGTAGTAATACAAGGGAACACAATTTGTCATTTGATTCATGCAAAATAGATCATGTTTTTTTAGATTCGTTTTTTCCGACTACCTTTATAAATACGTTCCCATGCTTATTTGGAGCATTAGAAGAAGAACCCTTTTAGGTTAATATTCTAATGGGCAGAAGACTCAGGACTTGACAGTTTTGGTTTCAACCGTTAGATAATTATCGTCAGCTAAGATTGGAGTAGGTACGCCTGCTAATACCTTAAAAGAGTTACCTTTCTATGAATTATCTATTTTATATTTTTTATAAGATTTAGTTCCGGCAATTGGCTATTATACTATTAGGTTATGTTCTTGGAAATAAAGATCTGTTTTGTTACAAAATAGGAACGTCCATTATTAGTTGAATAAGAAATGCTAAGCGTTTTAGATAAACTACTATCATAAAGTATAAGTTTTAAACGATCATAATGTTCTAGAGACATTAATTTTATAATGTGTGTGTAATACATGTGGTATACTCATCTAGGTAGGATGCAAGTAAAAGTGTTGTGTTGTATTTTACCCATTTCTCTTACAATTTTTTTCTTAAGAGCATGTCTGGTATATTGTCTATTAATGCTCTTGACAGTGGCCGGGTCCTACCCAGTGAGTAATATGATTACATTCTGATTATTTGTCTCATAATATTCATAAGTTACCATTATTTGTTAATATAAAAAATTGTTAATAGTTGAATATCGCCGACTGACCAATTAAATCTACTTTTAAATTTCTTGTATTTAAAAAAACTACTTCAGCCTCTTTTTAGTGTGTAGTTTCTTAAAACCGCACCTGCATGAGTCTGAACACACGTAAACACATCGCAAGTGTTTTATTGCCAAATTGTTTTATGACTCAATTTTATTTCAGCCTTTCGTGTTGTTTGAAATATTCATTTTGTAGTCAACTCTAGTACTTTCATAGCCAACTACTATACAAAGACACGTCAAAAAACTCCGCGATAACCGCGACACTGCAGATATGGAAAAGGTCCTTCTCCGCAAAACGTTTCAACAATTTCCTAATTGATTTCACGACTGGTCAGTCACGCGAATTTTCGCCACATGCACCCAAAATACGTTGATGTATACTTGCCATTACCAAGGGCAACCTCCGACCTTAAACCGGGCAGAACTCACCTTATCAAAACAACGACACTCTCAACAGTCAATCACGTCTTTATACTAGGGGAAGACACTACGGGCACCTAACATTACCGCTACACGCACAATAACAGCTCAATTGACAGATTAAGACAACACACACGATTTTAACACTTTAGGACATTATTTTTATTGATGAAAATGGTATTCGACGACCGCTAAGGGCTCGGGGCGAGCGGCAGGCGAGCGCGCTAGCCGGCGCGCCGCCTTACTTTGACTGAAGTACGCGCTCGCGAACTGTTTTTTGCGCAGGCGTAGTACAACGCAGGATCGTCCGAAATTCACCCTCATATACCTTTACAAAACATCCTAACCACCCTGACGCCATCAACGAAAATAAAACTTTATTGCCATCTGTTAAAGTTCATTATTATTTGCCAACGTAAGTACCGTTGTCGCTTTCTGGGCAGGTCGTTGCGTGTGCCGCACTGCACACGATGGTAATTAAATATGTGTTTGACAATAGTATCGAGGCTCCAGCGGCTGTGCTCTCCTGATGACGTCAATGTTCCGAGCGCTCAGTGGAGAGCGTTCGCCTGGAAACCGTTTTGTTAGAGTTCAGTTTGCAAACGACAACGAAAAAAATTGACGGTGATTTGCATTTGAAATTGGAATAAGCTTTTTCCATTTGAATATTCGGTTTTAATTTTCCGCGAACGTTTGCTGCGGCCATGCTGAACCGGCAATAAAAGGCTGGATAGGCAATTTATGAATTAATTCTATACTGACTTTTAAAGGTTTGTTTTACAATTTAATTTAGAGTATTCTTTCACAAATAAGTATACATATTCTTTTTGATTATACACATTTCCAGTAATATTCTTTGGTAGACTAAGCTACTGAACGATTGAAAGCAATTAATCTTTGAACCTTAATTTAAAATGTAGTTGGAAAAATAAGTAGAGGACTCCGGGAGCAATATTTCGTTACAAATCCTATAATAAATTGTACCGGGCTTAAGAAACATCCATTATTCATTCCTCGAAATATAATATTTTCTCACCAATGCACAAAGCAAGAAAGATCCATTTTTTTAATATGTTTTCAACATTCCCTTTATACATATCTTATGTTAAGTAAATTACATCTTAGTTTGTGAAATTCTATCTATCGCTGAAAATCTTTGAAATTATTGAGAAGGAGTTTTTGTCTCATAAAACACGGGACTGGCATTTACAAAGTCTTTAAATATACACTAAATAAAATAAAATACTAGAACAAACCGGGAGCATACAAAACTTTAATTAGCTGAACAAAATTTGTAAGTTAGCTGTAAGGGATCAACAACATTTTGTTCGCACTAGCCTAACGCTTTCTTGAATATTTGACTAAGTTCATAAAAAACGAAGATACCTTTGTAAATTAGGGCTAAAAACGTCACTTGTCGGCACCATTGTACTGATAAGTGACGTCACAAGAGATTTCAACTGAAATGAAATGAAATCATTTATTCTGCAAGTAGGATATATCATTACTTTTACATTTCTTTTTCTGAGAACAGTCGAGCCGACATTTCTTATCTGACTACCCTAAGAAGAAATGTCGAAACAAAATTAGCTACTGTATCATGTCAATTTTTAAATCACGCTATAAAATAATCTTTTTCGTAACTTTATCTGACGAACTAATTATATTTTTAATCAAGAACCAAATTACCGATCACTTTGAAACACACAACAGTTATGCTACATATCCCGCCATCGCAACCCTATGAATCATCACAGGCTGAACTTTGTTGACATTCTCACGTAAATGTTACGCGGTTTGAAACACCCACAGAGTAAAACAACTATAGCAGAAATGTTTTAACATGCCTTAGTAGACGGGAATACGGAAAGTTTTTAATGTAAGTAGGTATAGTTGTGGGTGTTTAAATGTATCTACTAATTAGTTAATTTGCAATCATTGCTTTCGTACTTTAAAACTTTCAATTTAATCATTGATATGATTCATGGAATTGGTATTAATGAAGATCATACTAATATTAAAAACAATTGACGAAAACATTTAAGGATGTTTGTCCATCTTGCACGCTCAAATGATAAAATTTAGGATGGCTTAACTGACAATCTGAATTACGTAGGGTTTTTCAGCCCTGGGCACATAAGTAGTTACTTTATAAATAGGCACTTGTCTTTTCTCTTTTATTAGTATAGCTATTGTATAGTTTCGTAGAATGATTAAAAAACTACGAATGCATTTTGCATTTATTCTTATTCTAAGCTGGTAGAGCTTCTTTCTCCTGGAATTTATGAAATTAAAATATAAAATGGGAAAATGTTTTTCCGCTTTCAAGAATGGAATAGACTTCATTTTCTTATTTAAGACATTTAGACATTCATACCTGCCTTGATTAAAGTTTTTTTGCACCTTTGGAAACGTAGCAAATAAAATAAAGATGCTGAATACAAATATACTATAAATGGAATTCAAAAATTATTGAAAGTAAACATGGTAACCTCCTTGGATCGTCGGCAGGTCGCAATTTAAAAATAAGTTCTATTATAATTTATTTTTAAATTTCAATACCAAATAGGCTCACACAAAAAGTTTACACATACAAAAAAACGTTCCACTACGAGACCACACATTCATTCTAACATTTTTAACAGTAGAAAACCTCATCCATTCTATTTCCGTTTGTATATTTGCATACAATGCATGCGGGCAGTGCTCTTGAACCGGCTCGTTTCTAACTTGGATACGGCGAAAAATGGAAATAGACGATATCGATCTAATGCACGTTATATTTGTCTTAAAAGGTTACTGATCTTATCGGTCGATTGAGAGGTTAAAACAAAAGGGGCGCGTAAGACTAGTGAAGTCAGACTGTAGGTAAGAGTCGTAATGACGGATAATGTGTTATGCTTACTCTGAGTCTTATTTACTTGCATAATATTATCACGTATGCTTTGTGGTAGGTGAAGTTATATTTTATGGTGGTTTGCAAGTAGAGCCTTGCAATCCACAACTGCGTATAAGGAATGGTGATAGCTCATCTAGGGACTAGGTGGGTAGCAAAGCCCACGGTAGCAATTGGTTTCGTGTGTTTAGTAAAAAAAAGTTTTTTTTTATGTAAAGAAATTGATCTTTTTTTTTCTTTTGTTTTTAGTGTGTGTTATCTAAGTGTTTTTATCGAAACCTGGTGTTTTAGTCGTCAAAACTAAGCAGACACAGAGTTCCCAACGTTTGTTTTAACAAGAGTATAATACACTGTACACATTATGTATGATGTAGTTATAAATTAGATTGTTAAATGTACAATTTAGGTATATAAATGAGATTGCATGTAGGTATGAGCATAAATCTTGCTGATCTACTTAATCTTTGAGTGTGTTCCTCCGATGCTTTGTCCATAGATCACCGTTACACTTCACACACAATAGATCTTCGTAAGACGTCACTGTGACTTTAGGAATCTATTTTATCTCTTTTATTGTGTATTCACTAACCCTGCACCTGAATAAGGCGTGTATTAAAGATGTGTGCAAAAATATAGGTACGTATACTTAGTAAATCATCTGATGTATCACACTAATATTAAAAATATATTTACTTACTAGCTGTTGCCCGCGACTTCGTCCCCGTGGGTAGAAGATATAAGTTATGATTTATACCTGCCCTGTTTTTTTCACATTTTCCATTGTATCTTCGCTCCTATTAGTCGCAGCGTGATGGTTTATAGCCTAAAGCATACCTTGATGAATGGTCTATTGAACACAAAAAGAATTTTTCAATTTGGACCAGTAGTTCCTGAGATTAGCGCGTTCAAACAAACAAACAACCAAACAAACAAACTCTTCAGCTTTATATATTAGTATAGATAGTATAGATGTAATCTACTTAAAATGTGCGTTTATGTTTCTTACCTATTCACGCTTAAACGGCTGGATCGATATCGATGTAATTTAGTGTGACCTGACTGCGCTATGGATTTAATTGCAGCTTTCAACGAAGCATCGACCTACAGCAACTTTACAAATGAATTTCATTTATAATTTCTGGGACTAATAGTATTATTAAAAAGCTGCTAAGAATGCCCAATGTGGCCTGACGTTTGAATGTTGAAGGCTTCACACTTAACTAATAATAACCAATCATTGGAAAAATTGCGTACTGGGCAACTCATATTTAAATAGCAGTAGAAACTGAACAGACTCAAATGAAAAAATCTATTTTTTCCTTCAAAAACCTAACCGTAGCATAAGTGCTTGCGCTTGGTAGTTAAGTAATAGTTAAATACAGCCCAATAATAGCCTAAAAGCATATCTACTATTATATTTACAAATAACTAATTGACATTTAAAAATGTTATAATTACACACGGTGCTGCAGACGAGTTAACTCACTTGAACTAGGCTTCAAACGCTGCCGCGAGTCTGAACAACTTGAACAGTTTTCCTCTAAGGGTAACCTAGATTATTACAGTTAAACGATAATCCATCACTTTCGGATGGACAGGGAATCGCGAAAACAGATCATCAATATAAAAAAGTATTCGGGAATGAAAAAGAAAGAAGAACTCTTGTAAGGATAAAAACTCTTTGAATTTATGAGAAGGTTCGGAACAATTTACAACCTTTTTCGTAGCTTACCACTCAACTGCAATGTTTTATGTCAGTAATTATGGTTTTAAAATGTTAATTCTTTTATATAGGTATATTAATGATAGTAATTTGTGAAAGGTTAAAAAAAGGGAAAATTAAAAGCGCCTTACAAAATATACTTAGCAATTTTTATGCCCGGCAAGTTACTGATTATTTATTTATTGTAGGACATGTTACCAATTTATTATAGATTAACTAGCATCTTCATAAAATAGAGTTGTGATAACATTACTTAAAATAATGAATACTGAATAGGTATAAGAAAAATGAAAAAAAAAAAATACTGAAGAAAATTTATTAATATTTTGTTGGGTATCGAAATCACAAAAACAAACATTATTTCAGCTAAATAACACAAAAAGAATAAATATTATTAGATACCTAGTTTATACATTTTGTGAGATAAATAATGTGAGTTTAATTTAATAATACGTATAAAATGATGTTTTCTAGTTCCACCCGGAAATAGTATCGGATGTAGACCGGGAACTTGCGATAAAATATAAATCAGGAAATGGCGCAGAAACTACAAAGTTATGGCGATGTTATATCTGATTTTAAATTGTAGAGTATATTTCTATTATTTAATTGAAATAAAATCATATTTTATAGTTATTAATTTCGGATTAAATTTCATGACGCTAAAAAGATTTTACACAAATTCACGAATCAATGACTTTTTCATAATACGAAATCAAAGAAAATCCTGGAATGGTGTTATTTATCTCAGTAATGGAAACAGTCCAAAATTTCAACTTATATCAGCAACCTTCGATAGCTCAGTTGGTAGAGCGGTGGACTGTAGTGTGTATAATGTCTGATATCCATAGGTCGCTGGTTCAAATCCGGCTCGAAGGAGTCTTTTTGCATTTCAACAAAAGAAGTTTTGAACAAAAATTACCATTTAGGGTTGCCACTGCATTTGTTGCACATTAAATGACATGTTTTTTTTATTAATTATTTATTTTGTCGGTGATTTGTTTTAATTAGATAACAAATTTATATAAAACAGCGGCATGTGCTATGTTATCAAACTAGACTACTTTAAACATATTTTATCACGTTTATTACCCTTAATGATTTATAAGGTCACCAAAAGAGCCGCTGCGGACAGGACTCGAACCTGTGAGGGTAGAACCCAATGGATTTCAAGTCCATCTCCTTAACCACTCGGACACCGCAGCTTCAGGATACAATTTGAATCACCTTATCATAATGTTCCCGTAGTCATCCAGCTATTCGATTCTGTTAATGAATAATAATAATAATAAAAATGTTTCTTCTTGGTTTTCATTATTAGCAAGTCTGTTTAAAAATCTTAACTTTTTAATAGACAAAGTGCCCTGCGATTTCAGATGTTGCTGTTAAATGATTTATTGCAATAGACTGACTAAATCATCCTATTACATATTCGGCCATTTGTGCGCCACACTTGAATAACTTCAAATCAACAAAAAATGATGTGTATATTTTTTGTAGGTTGAATTTTATCATATTTTCATATGGTAACATTTTAATGACATTTTCTGAATTAAGTCCATGAAATGGTTTACTGCCATCTATTGGCAATTTTACAACAATGAGAAAGCAACACAATGCTGTTATAGTGTTGCTACTAGTCACTAGATGACGCGTTTACTTTGCCTATCTGACGTTAGATGGCGCTACTTACACTGAATTGAATTATTTTTTGTAAGCTTATATTTGTGTGTAAGTTAAGAAACGAGGATATTTAACTCCTGTAGGTAGTACCTATCTGTAATAGTTTTGTACGCATAAGTTTTAATTGATCATTGAAGGTAGTATAAATCCTTTTTTAAAATGCAAAATGTTTATAAAATAAGTGTTAAATCTGCAACAGGTTACAAACAAAATCTCTCGTTAGAAACTGCTCGGTGGTCTTCTTTAAAGCTAAAAAAAAAGTTGTTTATGGAAGCTTGCAGGAAAGTTGGGACAGTTGTCTGTGAATACGCAATAATTAACACTTCTATTAAGAAACTAAATATAGGTCCGGTAGGGTTGCCTCATACAAACTTTTGTAGCTAAAATAAAACATCTTATTTCGATAAATATTTGTATTGACTTTGCTTCGACCTTGAGAAAGCGACAAAACGTAGGAACGGGATTTTGAAACGGTTTGCTGACAAAATAATAATATATAGTTTCAAAATAGACCCCGAAAAAAGTCAATATGCAGCAAAGGCTAGGTTTACAATTTCAAAAACCGATACAAAAGGTTTTTTTTGCGATTTATCATCATTATGCATCATTACATAATGACGAAAGCATCATCATCTTCATGAAAAAAAGCGATGTAGAAATATATGCATTGCTGTTGTTATTCTACATGAATGAATGAATGAATTTTCTACAATTGAAATTAGAAACAAAACTTTTTCTTGTTATTATATTAGATTATTTTTCCTTTAAGGTTACGTTGCGGCAGATAAAAAACTCATTTTATAATTGTTTGTCAGGTTGGCAGCCTTGTAAGTTGCATCTTGTCAGGTGCACTTTCATGCCGTTTTTAGATCAGCCGTCGATAGTTGATAAATGAAGACTTATAAGGGGTCGTTCCTATGATATTATTATTAGCTCTACAAGTTTGTTTTGTTTTATGCAATTTGCCGGCTGTTATTTAAAAACAATTTGTTTTACACATGCATCATTGTACTGATAACTGTCTCTTCTTATTGCATGGTTACCCTGGTAAACCTGGGTATAATGGCTTTAAAAGCGATCTGACGTTTGTTTTGAAAAATACTCAATGATAATTACATTATTAATACGCCCATGACTATAAAAAGAGTGGCGTGATTTGATTCTGTCACTTTTTGACTTGGCAGGTCACGGTCGTACCTAATACATACTGGGCTCTTACATACACGAAGTAAGTGATTCAAGTTGTCTTATTTTTCGTTTTATCATACAACATTTCGTCCTTATATACACCACTGTTTATACACACGGTGTATAAGAAATAGGTAGCCCTAAAAGGACCTAAAAAATTAAGCTTTAATTTGAAGTAGGTACTTATTTGTACTATAATGTTTATAAACGCTATGACTCAGGAAATAAAAGACCTTCCCACGTGTTCAGAACACTCAGCCAACATTAAAATACGTTCCATGCACGCATTCGTTTTTTAAATCAATTAAACAAAGGAGATCCTTTATCAAATATTTCGTGTTCGGCCATTTTGGATTTTTGACACAATGATGGTCAGTACACAGGATACCATGGTTAAATAAATATACCTTAATCAGCTTGCAATACACTTAATATTAATATCTTCGAGACCGAAACAAAAGAATGCCAATGGCCTTATAACATAATATTTTTATATCCAGATTAAATTTATATCCTTGTTAATAGCATCTGATTTGATGCTAATAAAATGATCGTTTAAAAAATTGTTTTTTAGGTGGTCTTTTTTTTAATTAGATTTTTGATAATTTTCTGTTTCATTTAATTGTTGTTATACTTAATATGTATGTTTATTTTACCCTCTCCTTTGGTTATTCTTATTTTTATTGCCCTATAATATTAACGACCCGGTAGAAAGATACCCCAATCAACGCACATGTTTTTTACCCTAGAAAGATAATCATATTGTGACGTACGTTAAAGATAATCATGCGTAAAATTGACGCATGTGTTTTATCGGTCTGTATATCGAGGTTTATTTATTAATTTGAATAGATATTAAGTTTTATTATATTTACACTTACATACTAATAATAAATTCAACAAACTATTTATTTATGTTTATTTATTTATTAAAAAAAAACAAAAACTCAAAATTTCTTCTATAAAGTAACAAAACTTTTAAACATTCTCTCTTTTACAAAAATAAACTTATTTTGTACTTTAAAAACAGTCATGTTGTATTATAAAATAAGTAATTAGCTTAACTTATACATAATAGAAACAAATTATACTTATTAGTCAGTCAGAAACAACTTTGGCACATATCAATATTATGCTCTCGACAAATAACTTTTTTGCATTTTTTGCACGATGCATTTGCCTTTCGCCTTATTTTAGAGGGGCAGTAAGTACAGTAAGTACGTTTTTTCGTTACTGGCTCTTCAGTACTGTCATCTGATGTACCAGGCACTTCATTTGGCAAAATATTAGAGATATTATCGCGCAAATATCTCTTCAAAGTAGGAGCTTCTAAACGCTTACGCATAAACGATGACGTCAGGCTCATGTAAAGGTTTCTCATAAATTTTTTGCGACTTTGAACCTTTTCTCCCTTGCTACTGACATTATGGCTGTATATAATAAAAGAATTTATGCAGGCAATGTTTATCATTCCGTACAATAATGCCATAGGCCACCTATTCGTCTTCCTACTGCAGGTCATCACAGAACACATTTGGTCTAGCGTGTCCACTCCGCCTTTAGTTTGATTATAATACATAACCATTTGCGGTTTACCGGTACTTTCGTTGATAGAAGCATCCTCATCACAAGATGATAATAAGTATACCATCTTAGCTGGCTTCGGTTTATATGAGACGAGAGTAAGGGGTCCGTCAAAACAAAACATCGATGTTCCCACTGGCCTGGAGCGACTGTTTTTCAGTACTTCCGGTATCTCGCGTTTGTTTGATCGCACGGTTCCCACAATGGTTAACTTATACGGTTCTTGTAGTAAGTTTTTTGCCAAAGGGATTGAGGTGAACCAATTGTCACACGTAATATTACGACAACTACCGTGCACAGGCTTTGATAACTCCTTCACGTAGTATTCACCGAGTGGTACTCCGTTGGTCTGTGTTCCTCTTCCCAAATAAGGCATTCCATTTATCATATACTTTGTACCACTGTCACACATCATGAGGATTTTTATTCCATACTTACTTGGCTTGTTTGGGATATACATCCTAAACGGACACCGTCCTCTAAAACCAAGTAACTGTTCATCTATGGTCAAATGAGCCCCTGGAGTGTAATTTTGTATGCACTGATGGATAAAGAGATCCCATATTTTTCTAACAGGAGTAAATACATCGTTTTCTCGAAGTGTGGGCCGTATACTTTTGTCATCCATTCTAAGACATCGTATCAAAAAATCAAAACGATCACGACTCATTACAGAGACGTACACCATTGACAAAGATCGATCAAAGAGGTCATCTGTGGACATGTGGTTATCTTTTCTCACTGCTGTCATTACCAGAATACCAAAGAAAGCATAGATTTCATCTTCATTCGTGTCACGAAATGTAGCACCTGTCATAGATTCCCGACGTTTCAATGATATCTCAGCATTTGTCCATTTTACAATTTCCGAAATTATCTCATCAGTAAAAAATAGTTTGAAGCATAAAAGTGGGTCATATATATTGCGGCACATACGCGTCGGACCTCTTTGAGATCTGACAATGTTCAGTGCAGAGACTCGGCTACGCCTCGTGGACTTTGAAGTTGACCAACAATGTTTATTCTTACCTCTAATAGTCCTCTGTGGCAAGGTCAAGATTTTGTTAGAAGCCAATGAAGAACCTGGTTGTTCAATAACATTTTGTTCGTCTAATATTTCACTACCGCTTGACGTTGGCTGCACTTCATGTACCTCATCTATAAACGCTTCTTCTGTATCGCTCTGGACGTCATCTTCACTTACGTGATCTGATATTTCACTGTCAGAATCCTCACCAACAAGCTCGTCATCGCTTTGCAGAAGAGCAGAGAGGATATGCTCATCGTCTAAAGAACTACCCATTTTATTATATATTAGTCACGATATCTATAACAAGAAAATATATATATAATAAGTTATCACGTAAGTAGAACATGAAATAACAATATAATTATCGTATGAGTTAAATCTTAAAAGTCACGTAAAAGATAATCATGCGTCATTTTGACTCACGCGGTCGTTATAGTTCAAAATCAGTGACACTTACCGCATTGACAAGCACGCCTCACGGGAGCTCCAAGCGGCGACTGAGATGTCCTAAACGCACAGCGACGGATTCGCGCTATTTAGAAAGAGAGAGCAATATTTCAAGAATGCATGCGTCAATTTTACGCCAGACTA
>NW_020799971.1:0-20682 GCF_003590095.1 Trichoplusia ni
TTCAAGCATATCTTACATTTAGCCTAATAAAACTTAACATTAAAGTCAGTATTGTTATGTCCAATTGTCAGTAAATTGTTTTTATCTGCACTACTTAGATAAAGACGATCATTTTGCCATTGGTCACGGTCGGTACACCCGAGATCTCGTACACAAGGTATTGTAGGTATTGTAATAAGAGACGAACTGACGAAGGTATGGTTGATATTTCCAGTGCAGTAACATGAGCTTTTGAAGAATTTTGTGGAAGCGAGATGCAGCTATGCTCAGTTGTGTTGGCGTCTTGCTTTTACAAATAATGCTTAAGCAGCTTTTTTATAGACACATGTGTTAGCTGAGTTACATTGTAAATAAGTTAGATGCCATTTTCCATCGCTTAAAAAGTTAGAACCGTAGAGTCGAAGCTTTCTGATGAATGTTGACGGTTGGGTCACACTGTAAATAGGTAAGAGGCCAGAAAGGGAAGGCGAAATCAATTTTTCCACTGACTGAAAAATTATTAACGATTCATCAAAGGTTTCCGAATAATATTGGCATTCTTAGTACATAATTTTCAAGACAAAGTCTGTATCTGATTGTCTTTTTTAAACATTGGCATTGAACTAAAGCGGGTAGAAAAGTTTAAATATCTTGGACATTACGTTACAGAGGACCTTGAGGACAGGTTGACATAGAACGGGAACGTAGGGCATTGGCGGTTAGAAGTAATATGCTGGCCCGCAGGTTTGTGCGTTGTAGTAAACAAGTTAAAGTCACTCTATTTAAAGCCTACTGTCAGACTTTCTACACGTGCAGCCTGTGGTTCAGATATACGCAGAGGACGCTCAATGCCTTACGTGTCCAATATAACAACGGGTTTAGGATGTGTTGGGGTTGCCCGTTTTTGCAGTGCCTCCGGTATGTTTTGCGGAAGCCAGGGTAGACGGCTTCCACGCGGTAATACGCAAGCGGCTCGTATCACTACTGAGCAGGGTCAGGAGCAGCACCAAAGCATCCTGCAGGTTATTGCGGAAAAGCAGGACTCAGACATCCTGAAAGCATTTATACGCGCACAAATTTTACTATAAATCTTATTATTTTGTAATTATGTATGGACATTGTTCTGAAATAAAGATTATTATTATTATTATTATTATTAAGCCGTCTTCCATTCTACTACTATTCATAATGAAATAATAGACTTAAGAAACATTTGCCCGCTAGTAAAATACAATCCTAATACAAAAAAGCTACGAAAAAGACCCATTCCACACGACAATGAACAATTCAATTCAAGTTAAAACAATTTGATCGCGTGAATGGAAACGTGCAAACGCGTTTGTTATTCGCTCGGGAAATAATACAAATACATTATTGTCCACCCGGAAGATTACAACATAATTAATTTCCGTAGTGGACTGATAATAGATGCGTGGAAAAAACTATTGTAAACAAATGTGTTTTACATACGACGGCGACGTGGAAGCGAAGTTATGTAACACTGTGAAGTAAAAATATCAAACTTATTTAAATAAAGTAGCTGATGCTAAATGTCAATGATATAAACAAAAATTGATATTTTCTACCGTTTCCTAACTGTTCTTGGCTGTTAAGTTGTATAAAATATAAAAAAAAATTGTTTTGATATTTAATTCATCAAAAAGAAAAAAAAGCGTGGGTGAAAGAAAAAACCTTTCTTTTTCCACAAAATAACATCTCATTTATTTATCATTTGAATATCAATAAAATCATGTACCAAAAAAAGACTTACGTCTCCAAAAAAACAGAAGGAAAAAGCAGGTTTTTTTTTAATTCGATTTTATAACAGAACAGACTGGTACAAAATAATCTGAAGCTGTCCATTCCAAATGTCTTTGCCGTTTGCAACACTGAAAAATAATCTCGACCTTTTGAAGGCGAGCGACGAGACTATGCGTCCTGTTTTATATGCATTATCCTTAAAAAGCAAGAAATAAAACTTAAAATTACTGGTAATTTGTACCTACTCTATCTTTAGACTTTTTAAGGCAAGGTAAAATGTATAAGGGTTGACGCCTACTTCTCTTAGTCACTGCTTTGCCTTATAAGGAAAATACTGTTTGCTTGCATTTTATAAATCCATTCAGGGTCAGTTTTGAGAACTTTTAGGCATACATCAATTTAAGAATATTTACCAAGAACAAGCTCAACTATAATACGATGTTGGGATGACTTTCCTACTATGATTTAAAATGTTTTCATTGTTTATGCCAAATCCTTGGGATGGAATTTCTTTATCAAGTTTCGGCAATTCAACATAGCCCCCAACATTATTTTCAGCAAAAATAAGATTTGTGCACTCGTCAAAAAAGGAGAGCAGCAAAACAAAACTATATTGGGAAATCATTCAGCAATATTTGGTATTTAACTCAGGCCTTATTATTTTATAGGTTACGAACAAAAAATATATTTTGTTTGTTTGTATCGGCAATCGGCGATGAAATATCGACTACTCGTAATAAAAATAACAAATGAGGTCGTAAATCATTCGTTGTCTATGGCCTCCGAATGTTTTTAACATTAATCAAATGGAAACAAAGCTCTAAAATTGGTCTGGTGTCAATTTTGGCACGTCCTATTCACACACGATAGCAAAGAAAGCTAAAGTATATTGTCTATGCTTTCTGTTATTAAAGATGCTGGCCATATGTTGTTGGAAAAAAATGGCGCCGAGAAAGGCGGCAGTCGGTTTTGTGCAAGTGTACAAATATTTTTCTTTTTTGTTCGTTTTGTTATAGGCTGAACATTATCACGTTTCAGTCCATTTGCGTCTATCTAAAACAAAAGGGTTTTATGTTTTATCTATGGTCGTTGGCGCCACTCCGATACACCGACACATGAACGTTTTTGTCGGTGATTTATCGCTTTGGAGGCCAATACTGTTTCCGTTGTTATGCTGGGATTTGTGAATGGAATTTTGCAGGAAACAAAATAATTATTACAATTAATTACTAAGCTATAATAAGCAAATGTGTTTTTGTAATCATATGTATTTGATACATTAGTAGGTATATTATAAACGGAAAGACAACTTGCTGCTGCGGATTTTTTTGCGTCGTTTCTTCTCTCTAGTAGAAGCACTTACGGACCGGTCCAAAGGTTTTGAGCGGACGATTCTGGGTGGCTTCTTAGTAAATTAATTTAAACTACTTATATAATTTTTTATTTTGATATTGAATGAGATACTAAAAATACAAATGAAAACTACCACTTCTGTTGCCGGAAATAAAAAACTTTCTTCAAGACTATTCCGAAAAGAAATCCGCCTCGGTGAAACGGTGATAAACTTCAAATTAAGCATGTCAGAACCGAATAGTATCTCTAAGTTTGAGAGTTGTCTGAATACTTCTACAAAAAGAATCGATCGCTTTTGCCAAATCATTTCGCAATTAAAGTGTTTTTCGGGTTTTCATTATTTTGTTGTGCTGAATCATGTACATTAATTAATCTTCCTGTTGTTTTTAAAGTAATGCTTGAAATCGGAACTTTGCAACAGTAGGTACGAATAATTCAGTGGCGTATTTCCTTGTGGGTTTCCAATGGACAAAAATTTTGTTGTGAATATAATTATAATTATCAGTTGACTTAACCGCAGGGTTCTACCGGTTTAATGGGAAATGATGAACGTCTTACATTTTTTATGAAATAAAGTGGCTAGACTAAAGCATTATTTTTTTTCCACTTTATATAGCAAATGTTTGAAAACAGGTCTTTGATTTAATCCTCACTTCATACCTTACCTACTCACCTCAACGAGTATTAAACACGGATGTGACCGTTACCATCCTCAGGCGAAAAACTAATAAAGCCAGTCTCCATTTAACTTTACTTATAAATACAAAATTTTACGATTTTAATCCTTATTTTGCGCGACATCTGCCGTGAATTTCTGTTAGGGCAACACATAATCTGTTTAGCGGGTGGCAACATTTTATTACATTTTAACGTTTTGTGCTTATAGTTTAAGTCGTTAAAATTTTAACGGCTCTCAATGAGATGTTTACGACTAACAATATTTTATCCCATTATTATGATAATGCAACGGACATAATATTTACCGAAAAATTAAAGTTGACTTGAATTGTGTCACGTTTAATTTTAACGACTGCACCAGACGAGGCTGACAATAAAATGACATTAAGGGAGCCATTTTTGATTTTGTTTTTTCTTCTTTTGATAATCTCTGGCAGTCTAGTTTGGAAGAGTTATTGATCTACTTACTTATGCCCTGCCGACATATCATTTTTTATGTAGTAATTACAATAAAAACATAAAGTAGTAGTTTTACACATAAATTAAGTACTTACTATAAAATATGAAATACTTTTAAAAAATAAACATAAAATTACGAATAAACTAACGATACATTTTTTGGGACTAGAGTAAGGTCTTAAATATCTTTCTTCAACTTGGTACACAACACATCACCGAAGGAATCCATCTTTTTGACACCAGATAATGTTTTATGATAAAAATCCGTGTTGACAGAGGAGACTGGCTACCAAGACTTAAGAGAAAAAAAACTAACCTTTAAAATCATGTGGACGTAAAAATGTAAATAAAAACTTCGATGCTAATCGTCCTGGCTGAGTTTGTAGGGCTACCTGTTTTCAATCACCTTTTTTTTAATATTAGATACGTCCGCCCTTTTTGATCGTATATCGATATTAGACAAATACTTGTATGTTAAACTTTTATATAATGTAAAAGCAAATTAAAGAAGAACTAGCAACACAACATAAATTTCGAACGTTTTAAATTTTGAATATGGTTATCGCGCATTCCGTATTATCGCTAAATTAAAACAGGTCATTTTTATTTTTAGAATACTACTGAATTTGTGCAGAATTCGCGATATTTATCCCGATATCACGTCCTGTGGTATATGACGCATTCAATTTGTTAGATGTCAAAGGATTTTCATATCTCATTACAATACAAAATAAATAACTTCGATCTAGCAGTAGCTCAACAAGGTTACGAGGAAAGACTTACCTCAAGTACAAGTATGTTGAAAGTTACTACCGATTTTATTACAAAATCACTGTAATAACCCAATTTTGATATGGACTATGATAAAACTTGGCATACTGTTAACTTAAAATAAAAGAAGTGTCATGGGAACCAACGAATACTGTGTTCTTGCTCAAGCTAAGACTTTTCTATATTTGTACAAGTAAGTTCACAGTACCGCAACGAACTCGATGCAAGTACAAAAACAAATAACCAAACGTGTTAGACGTGTTAGTAACATTTAATACTTAAAATTACCACAGCATTATTGTTTCACATCTCAACGTATGGCAGCTGCATTCAATTTATAGCCTAACGCTTCAAGTTACAAGAAAACACATGTTTAATAACAGTGGAGGAACTGTGAAAAATGTTCATTTAAATAATCATTACCGTTTCTTCGAAGCACTCGATGATTAGGAACTTCACACTTCCAGAAAAAAATAATCCTGGCTCTAAACAAATAAGCCTGTGATTTCGGATTCTTAGAAAGATTGTCGTATCATATGTGACAGTTTGATCTTAGGAATCTTTCTCGAGGAATTTTCTACTCTATTTTTAAGATGATAAGGTTTGATTAAGAATGAAACATCACATGTGACAATTTGATCTTAGGAAACATTGCCAAGGAATTTTAGACTCTATTTTAATTCTTATAAGTTTTGAATTAGATAAGAGTGTTTTTTTTATTAAGTGCATGCGTACGTGATCCGTAACTTTTTTAGGGGCGAGGTCCAAATATAAAAGTTATGTCCTTGGGAACTTCGTCCCCTTTTATAATGTATTAAACACAATAAACATGTTCTAAAAATCGTCAGAATGTGGTTTTTTCTAGTGTCATAAAATTTTCATCCCTATTGTGGAATATACGGATTTATGTTACATTTTATTAGTGATGTTAATTTGTGACCTTAGATTGTAGAGCGATAATTTTAACCTGAATTGTGACAAAAAAGTTTGGCTCTAAAATGTGGACCTCTATGGTGTAACTATTATCGGTTATTATGTTTGATCCTAGTGACCCTATGTGAGTTGGGTGAATACAATGAATGTGCAAATTGTGTTTGCGGTCGAAACTGTTTTGCGCAATTTGTTTTTTTTCATATAATTTACTTCATATTCGACTTTCTTTCGTTAATTTTACTATGAGCCCGTGGTAATTTTAAAGCACAAAAATATTTTGTTATATCTAGTATTTCTCGTTGTACGTCCATATTTTTTGAACGTCTTTACCACCAATATATTAAGCAGAAAAAATCCCATAAATTATTACATGCATCTGACCAATAAATCAACACCATAGTCGCCCGTCGCCAAAGTCGCACTTGACAAGTTTTATAATCATGTTTTCAAGCCTAAGCTAAAATACCAACAATTTAAATTCATCGTCCATAGTGTATAACCGAAACTTGACATTGAAGACAAGTTAGGGGGTCTACCACCAGCTCTTAAAATAACGCTGTCGTAGTTGTCAAAGCGAGATGGCACGATACTGCTCTCTATCTTGTAGCTCCCCATCTCCCTTCCACGTTTTCAATAGTACTTCTTTGAGAAATGATGGTAGTCCCCCCGTCCAAAAATATTCATACATTTATATTGATGTCCCCAAGACATATTAATCATTATGCGCGAAGCATCCAATGCTAAAGGGTTACCGTATAGCCACCGCAGCGTCTTATTTCAACATTGATGAATAACTTTGTACCATTCACAAATACTTTACCATCTTAATAATAACATACTAACATTTAACACTTAACCTTTATTTTAAAGGCGTTAAAGTCTACTTTAGTATGGAAAAAGGTTTCTTGATCTCCAGATTTTCGTGGTAATGTCTGTCCTTCGTCTCTAATACCAGTTGCTTATTCAGATGTGTCCCCTCTGTTAATAAATTAAGATTATAGTGGATTAAAGCGTAAGCTCTGAAAGCCATGCAGGTATTTGTTATACTAAGTGTGAGATATGGTTATTATTTAATACACGAACCGACCAAAATTATATTGCCGGCATTACGCAATGTAAGGTCATCAGATTCATTTAAGTACACGGAAGGTGTTACAAAATAAGGTGAGACCTGTATAATAATATACTTTAAAAATGTAAATTATGATTATAGTATATTTCGTTATATGTTGCTCAAGAAACCAGCTGTTTGACTCTGCCGCTACTTTTTGTTTGGGAACCCAGTCGAAACAGAATCGAGTTTTGGTCACAATTAATTTGTAACTACATATATTATACTATAGTTATAAGGGTTACGATCTGTCTTTTTACAAAAAATGTTTTTATAGGAGCAGGATAGAAAAAAGACAAAAATAAGGAACAAAGGTTTAGCTAACTTATGGAATTTTACAAATCAGCCGTGTAGCTAAAGAGCATCACACAAAAGCCTACTCGTAAAACGAAAAAGAAAACAAACATTTCGAACATTAAGTTTTCTTTTTAAATACAAGTAAATACTTTTTACGGAAACCTCAGTACACACACTGGCCGGTCAAAGCGGCCGTACACGAACACTTTCTCTCACATTAACGTTTCTTTAGTTAAGGTATTGTTTACCCACAAACAAAAGTAAAAGCATAAACAATGCGTAAATGAGGGAAAAAGTGTAAGTTGTTTATGGTGTGTGGAATATTAAGTACTAAGTAGTCTTGAAGTTTCTTGTACAATTTGTCTTAAACGACGTCACACGTGGGGTCTGCGTTTACATCAAGAAGTTATTTAATGATAATATCAGCCTGTAAATACTGTAATGTTAAGGACTCTCTCTATATAAGTATATTATAAGCTTTAATAAGCATTGATCGCAACGCTTGCTAAACGCATCTTGATTTCAGATTTCAATATGTATAATACAGAGCTTGTATACAATTAACATTCTGACAATGTTAATACTTACAAGTCCTTCAAATATACTGAATTGAAAAGATAAAGAAATGTCGAATACTTTCAAACACTTTAGTCAGCCCAAGGCACTAACACTCGTAAAAGTTTAATTAAACTACTAGCCCTTTCTCATGCCTGCTTCCTTCACTGAAACTACAGGAAGTTCTACTAATGCATTAATGTTTTTAATTCATCAATCCACGAACATCCCTAGTGATTCTATAAAGGTGTGGAGACACGACAGTGGCAAGTGAACTTTAATGTCATGTAAAATAATGTCATGTAATTTCATTATTTTTTCTATTGTATCACTTTAGTACCTACCTAAATATTGATCGTAAGGGTCAACGTTCTAGATCCTGTAATTATTGTACGATGGCCCAAATATTTGTACAGTCTGCCACACATTGCGAGTCAAAACTAATAACAATCAACCTTAACTGCTTTATAATAAAGGTGCTTTTAAAGTCAAAGTTTTTTTGTTGGTTGTCTGTACCTGCCCTGAAATAGGAGTGGTCACAACTAGGTTAGCGTTACACTTCTTCCATTATTCACTGGGAACTTCGGAATTAGGCTCTATTTATCTACGTCATTAATTATTCTATAGAAATATCTTTGATTGATACCTTTTTGGTGTATTTGGAACGAACTTTTACGTGGTGTTCTCAATTACAGCTAAGATTGATTGATGATTTGATAGAGCTACTTTGGTCCTTTGTATTGTTTGACTAGCCAGTGATTTATAAACCGTCATGCAAATTTAAGAAAAAAAATGACGTTTAGTTTTCTTTTTTTAAACTAGCGAGAGAAATGGTAGATACTTGTACATGACCATAAGGAAAACCTAGTGTTTATGGAAGTATAAAATATGGCAATACCATTGCCATATAAATGGCATAAACCTCATTTTATGCAAAGAATATAAAATCAATTTTAAGCAAAAGAAAATACCTTCTAGCACTGATATCAAGCTTACCTTCATAATCGAAACATCTCTTTCTGTCTGTCCCTCTTAATACCTTCCTAAATGGTACCTGTTGATGTTTTAAGTGCTCGTACTCCACAAAGCAAAATTCAATTATCCCAACATTCCAATACTAACACAATAAGTCAGAAAGAAAAGATAAGAAAGTAGGTTCGAAATAAATTATCATTTCACTTCTAGATTTTCTTTTCTATGCCAAAGGGAAAAGCAAAGAGAATTCCGAATTCAATCTCGAAGCGCGGGAAACGCTAAGTGGCAATTTAGATTCTATTTCATGTAAATACCTTGAGGACATTTTTTAAACGCAAAGGAAGGCACGGGAATATTGCTATACTAACAACATAAAAAAAAATGCTTTATAAGTTTTCAGATAAGTAAAAAGGTCGGTTGTCATTTTCAGCCAGGGGCATATGTACGTAGTAATCAAAGTACTATTTTTCATTTAAGTATCCAGAATTCGATTGTTTGGTAGGTATACTTTAACTGATTCAACATTGTTACAAAATTGAAAAGGTCTTGAATAAATAACTGAAGTGATTGATTTATGAGGTTATGGACCGTATTTAACCTCATATAAATCACGTTCCAATGTTTTAAACAACAGTTTAAATAAAAATCATAACCGTAGAGACAGACTCTCTTTGAAGACTATGAACTTTTATAACCCTGCTTTTTTAAGTTTTTAACCCTAGAAAGATAATCATATTGTGACGTACGTTAAAGATAATCATGCGTAAAATTGACGCATGTGTTTTATCGGTCTGTATATCGAGGTTTATTTATTAATTTGAATAGATATTAAGTTTTATTATATTTACACTTACATACTAATAATAAATTCAACAAACTATTTATTTATGTTTATTTATTTATTAAAAAAAAACAAAAACTCAAAATTTCTTCTATAAAGTAACAAAACTTTTAAACATTCTCTCTTTTACAAAAATAAACTTATTTTGTACTTTAAAAACAGTCATGTTGTATTATAAAATAAGTAATTAGCTTAACTTATACATAATAGAAACAAATTATACTTATTAGTCAGTCAGAAACAACTTTGGCACATATCAATATTATGCTCTCGACAAATAACTTTTTTGCATTTTTTGCACGATGCATTTGCCTTTCGCCTTATTTTAGAGGGGCAGTAAGTACAGTAAGTACGTTTTTTCGTTACTGGCTCTTCAGTACTGTCATCTGATGTACCAGGCACTTCATTTGGCAAAATATTAGAGATATTATCGCGCAAATATCTCTTCAAAGTAGGAGCTTCTAAACGCTTACGCATAAACGATGACGTCAGGCTCATGTAAAGGTTTCTCATAAATTTTTTGCGACTTTGAACCTTTTCTCCCTTGCTACTGACATTATGGCTGTATATAATAAAAGAATTTATGCAGGCAATGTTTATCATTCCGTACAATAATGCCATAGGCCACCTATTCGTCTTCCTACTGCAGGTCATCACAGAACACATTTGGTCTAGCGTGTCCACTCCGCCTTTAGTTTGATTATAATACATAACCATTTGCGGTTTACCGGTACTTTCGTTGATAGAAGCATCCTCATCACAAGATGATAATAAGTATACCATCTTAGCTGGCTTCGGTTTATATGAGACGAGAGTAAGGGGTCCGTCAAAACAAAACATCGATGTTCCCACTGGCCTGGAGCGACTGTTTTTCAGTACTTCCGGTATCTCGCGTTTGTTTGATCGCACGGTTCCCACAATGGTTAACTTATACGGTTCTTGTAGTAAGTTTTTTGCCAAAGGGATTGAGGTGAACCAATTGTCACACGTAATATTACGACAACTACCGTGCACAGGCTTTGATAACTCCTTCACGTAGTATTCACCGAGTGGTACTCCGTTGGTCTGTGTTCCTCTTCCCAAATAAGGCATTCCATTTATCATATACTTTGTACCACTGTCACACATCATGAGGATTTTTATTCCATACTTACTTGGCTTGTTTGGGATATACATCCTAAACGGACACCGTCCTCTAAAACCAAGTAACTGTTCATCTATGGTCAAATGAGCCCCTGGAGTGTAATTTTGTATGCACTGATGGATAAAGAGATCCCATATTTTTCTAACAGGAGTAAATACATCGTTTTCTCGAAGTGTGGGCCGTATACTTTTGTCATCCATTCTAAGACATCGTATCAAAAAATCAAAACGATCACGACTCATTACAGAGACGTACACCATTGACAAAGATCGATCAAAGAGGTCATCTGTGGACATGTGGTTATCTTTTCTCACTGCTGTCATTACCAGAATACCAAAGAAAGCATAGATTTCATCTTCATTCGTGTCACGAAATGTAGCACCTGTCATAGATTCCCGACGTTTCAATGATATCTCAGCATTTGTCCATTTTACAATTTCCGAAATTATCTCATCAGTAAAAAATAGTTTGAAGCATAAAAGTGGGTCATATATATTGCGGCACATACGCGTCGGACCTCTTTGAGATCTGACAATGTTCAGTGCAGAGACTCGGCTACGCCTCGTGGACTTTGAAGTTGACCAACAATGTTTATTCTTACCTCTAATAGTCCTCTGTGGCAAGGTCAAGATTTTGTTAGAAGCCAATGAAGAACCTGGTTGTTCAATAACATTTTGTTCGTCTAATATTTCACTACCGCTTGACGTTGGCTGCACTTCATGTACCTCATCTATAAACGCTTCTTCTGTATCGCTCTGGACGTCATCTTCACTTACGTGATCTGATATTTCACTGTCAGAATCCTCACCAACAAGCTCGTCATCGCTTTGCAGAAGAGCAGAGAGGATATGCTCATCGTCTAAAGAACTACCCATTTTATTATATATTAGTCACGATATCTATAACAAGAAAATATATATATAATAAGTTATCACGTAAGTAGAACATGAAATAACAATATAATTATCGTATGAGTTAAATCTTAAAAGTCACGTAAAAGATAATCATGCGTCATTTTGACTCACGCGGTCGTTATAGTTCAAAATCAGTGACACTTACCGCATTGACAAGCACGCCTCACGGGAGCTCCAAGCGGCGACTGAGATGTCCTAAACGCACAGCGACGGATTCGCGCTATTTAGAAAGAGAGAGCAATATTTCAAGAATGCATGCGTCAATTTTACGCAGACTATCTTTCTAGGGTTAAAGTAATTAGGTTTTTATACCTGAAATATAACACTTCGTTAAAATAAAAAAAAGCATCCTTCTCTCAAAATTTCAATAAAGGAAATTAAAAATTTAATTATCAGTTCGTCCCATCAGAAATCAGATCGGTAATAAAACTATTTTCCTGGTTGATTAAATTTCATTGGTTACGGAATATAATTAGTGGTGATTATTATCTCAAACACATAAATCTTGCATTATATGTATGCGTGGGGTTCGTATAATCCTTACAATGGATGTTTCTAAATTTAAAATGAGTACTCGACGCTTCCCTGAACCATAGATCAGATTTACGATAAGGGATATAAATCGATAATGCTTAACGGCCCTTTAATGTTTTGGTTCATTTTTTGAATAATTACTTTTTTTTGGTGTGAATAAATAACGGTTTCATGTGGCGCCTAGATTTGAAAAAAATGTTTTGTTTAAATTAAGAACGTTCTTTATTGCAGCTATTACATTATTCAGTAATTTAAATAACGTTCGTTCGTAAGAAGATAAATGGTAGGTAGTCTTTGTATTAAATCAGTGTTAGTTTTTTTTTTTTTCACTTTATACAGAATTTTAGAGGAATGTTTTTTTTCAATTCAAGACAAATCAATATAATAATCATTAATATGACTAAATTGGCTACTTACTGCACGCAATTAATTCTTAAAAGTTTAGCTTAAGACGGATTACCCCTATTCATAATAATATATAAACTCAAATTTTACCCAACCTCCTTTCTTATGCATCGAATGCACTGCTATTGAAGGGTGAACAAACCTGTCAGCGGGCTAGCTCACGATCGCATCACTTTAACTGGCACATTATCACACGACGTGACTTCATTATTTGCCTTTCATAAGGCTGGCTGATTTGTGTGGCAACTGTCATGAGAAGCGTATTTATTGATGTTGCAGTATTAAGACAAATCAAAGCGTATCTGTATGTGTATTTAAGATATTTCTTATTTACTGGAAGAGACATTTCCGACTAGTTTATGATTGAAGACGTAAATAATGGGGTAGTTCGTTGGATGTTTGTTAAGTAAATGAATTCGTCGAGCGTTTGTTAAATAAAAGAATATCAAACAGTCGACTACGAGTGGAGATAATTTATAATAGAATTTTTAAATCTAAATGGACTTTTTAATCAGTAAGCGATCCGTCGGCAAACGCCAAGCGCCAAGCATTATATTAAAAAATTAATTTACTTTAGCAACTCTCCTTTGAATAACACTATTCTTTTTTTATTTCAGGTCAAACAGCGGCCTTTACATCAAGAAAAATAGTCTAGTGTAGTTTATTATCTAGCCAAGCCCGAACACTATCTGTCAGACTTTATCAAGTTCCTGGGTTCTTCGAAATACTACGCATTTCGCACAATACTACGACATACCCAACAAACAAAATACGTATTACTGACCGTCTATAATATTGGTATCTGAATTAATATTGATGAAAACTTACCTTTATAATCAGCCAAAGTCGTAAGATTATGATGAGATTGGCTTTTAATAATAGAATCGAAATAAGGTTGTATGTTGGCCGGCAAAGTCTTATTCAATGAACACCTGTACTTATTTGCCTTATTGATCTACAAATGGAGTTATAAGATACTTTTACAACATACGTTTCTGTTTATTCCCTTTAAGAGAAAATCGTACGTGACGCACATGTCATAACCATATTGAAATAACACAGATATTTGTAATTCTGCATTGTGAAAACCATTGCAAACACCCAACAGTTGGCCTGACTCACACTGTGACACATTAGGCCACTGATACGCGCCAATACCGAAAAACAATTGAATTTACACGATGCTTACAACTCGCAACGCTTCCATTGCGTTCTTTATTCAGGACAAACGTAAATGGTTGCTGTTTGACTCGGCAATGGATAGGGTGATGTTGGGGCTTTACCTATGGTCCTGGATGGCAAAGTTCAGCGTCGTTGGAGAGTGGGAAAGGACAGACTGGGACGAACCACGCGTAGCCATATTTTTAGACTGCGTATCGCATGTTAGTCATTACTGGACCACATGGTGTAGCTTAATCAATTTAGTCTATTTATTTTGTAATTTGAAAGGGCAGCGTTGACTCACAATGAAACTGACAAACACGTTTAAACAATAGTGCGTACAGAAATAATACCTAGCTTAGTTAAACAGGAAATAAATAAACCCCTCGTATTTATTATTTTAGATAAAAATATTGGTCGCTTGTATGTTTTTTGAGGTAAATAATTTTGTCCTTATTTTTTTTGTAATAATCATACTTGACTTAAGTCATGTAAACTGTTTTGTATCTAGTATCAAAGGTCGGAATCTTTTCACTATTATTTAAAAAAAAATTGACAATAAGACTGGCATTTAACCCCGTAATTGCGAGACTAATTAAAAAAATATTTCAATTGAGCTCTAAATCATTCACAGAACCATTGCTCTTACCCCATAAATAGAAGGATCAGCTTTCACTTCAGTAATTAATCAAACAAGGCCCTTTACCCTTTAGTTTTGTTCTGTCTGGCAGTTTGTTTGTACAATTGCCCAGTTGCATACACGACGAAACCAGAACAAATTTATCTTTGCTGTTGACGGAAATCGGAACTAATTTTCTCCGAACAAATTTGACAGCGTTTGAAGTGATGGCAGTGCTACTAGCGCCACTTTCACTGGCATACGTAAGTTTGTAATACTGTAACCCTTTTAAATGTCAAGTTAAACCGAGACCCGTCGTCCTCGTAATTAACAACTGTCTTTAATCTTGTTTTTTGTTAGAGATTGGACGGGCAAAGACAACTTTGTTCAGCCTCTGTTGAGTGAATTTAATTTTAGGATTTGTTTTATTGTACTAAGGTGTTTCGTTATTTATCTTGGGTTTTTGAATTAAAAGGAAATGAGATGAGATTATTCTATGGCTTCCTTTGAATCTGTTAGAGCGATATCTGTATCACACTCATTTTATCGACGAAAGTATGTGAAAGTGTTGGTGTAGTATGTGTGTGAGTATTTATTTTGTTACCTCTTCTGACCTAAGCCATCGCCGACATCTTCATATCAAATCAATCAATCTTTATATTAAACTACACATTGATTAGGCCTCTTTAGTTTTAATTACTTACACACCTTGTTGAATAAAATCAGCTAACAAAGTTTATACCGTTAATATAAAACTACGAGAGTCATCATTCACATCTTCGTTTAAAAAAAATCCTGTACTTTTAAGCACTAAGCTTGCCCATTGTGTCGTATGATAGATGGTACTTTTTCGGTGCATTATTGAACTGGTTACCCTAAACGTGTAATCGGATTACATACAGAAGTAGTTGTTTGATCTCCCGCTGTTTGTTTGAGGTACACGAATAATGAGTATTTGCCCTTTTTGTATAGATACCCTACTAATTAAATTCAATGTTATTTTGTTTTTGTTGCTTGACAAAAGAGTTCCTTAAGCCTTAAACAAAAGTGAATAAGGAAATAATTATATTAGATTATGATCCATAGAAAAAAAATCAATTACCTTCTAAGACTAATACTAAAAAAAAAAACGAAGGGAATAACGTCCGTTGTCAATATTTTATCAATCAATGGATTTGGCTACTTGGGACAAAATGTTGAACTAATTCGAAAAAAATATGTTTTAATCCTATTTCTTGTAGATTTATTACTCTCACTTTCTAGCCCCGATCACTCATTTTATTTGTTTCTTAACGTAATTAACTTAATGCAGGCAGCAGTTTTACATTAAAAACTGATTGACACTTCGTTTACCCGCCATACCATTTTTACTTTTCAAAAAACATTTGATACAAAAATTCCGTTGTCATGGCAACGCGTGTAACAAATAAAGCCACATGATTGTTAGTCAGATGACATTGCATGTACAATAGGAAAGTATGGTCAAGGTTAATGGGTAGTTTACAAGAATTTAGAGCAAAATAGCGGAAAATATTGAAATTTTATTACGGTGAAACCTTGGGAACTATTTTGTGAGCCTACTTTCCTGTGGCGTTTTGTGATTCATATAGGAACTAAATTTTCTCAGTAACTGTTTAACAGAGTAAAAAAAATTAGCATCCTCCTCTTTTCTACATTGCCGTGCCCTACAGGGTCCATAGTGTACTGTGTCCATTATGTAACGTAACGTAATGTATGTGATCGCAAGTGTTGAGTATTGAGTAATTATAGAAGTATTAGAGGGCCTATCGTCTTAATGAAACAGCATAGTTGTAAAAGGGTGACAGCGCGTTAAATGGCTTTAAGCGGCATCAATTGAAATAATATTACTTTAAGAGGAGATGGAAGGCCGTCTTTATAATAGTAGAGTATAGTACAATAGTACTAAAAGAGACAGACAATACTTGCCCCAAGGGTAGAAACGTCTGTAAGTTATTCGTAAATAATAGTCAGTTTTGCAAAGAAAGCATTTCACATTTTTTGCCAAGAGACATGGAGAGCTAGAAACACTTAAATTGTAAATATGAGTCTGAAAAATACTGTTATTTTGTGACAGTACTGTTATTTCTGATTTGGTTCTTACCAATTACAATACAGAAAAATACACAAGATTAAGATTAGTCGCATCTGTAGTAGGTAATACAAAAAAAAACGGTGTACCTTGTTTGAGTTATTTAATTAAGATAACTACTAAAAGTTAATACATCAGGTAATCAGGTGTTCCCAGCTTCCATCTGGCTGTCAGCTGCCCATTGTATTATTTTTAAACTACAATTATTGGCCATGTGCTACCAGTATTCTTGTTAATTACAACAATTAAGTTTAACAAGTCAATGTCGGTGCAAGGAGGTCTAATTTAGAAAACAATTTACATTTCAAGTTACTATGAATCGTTGAGACGATAATCCATTGGATATTGCATTTGGAATCATTTAAGGATTTTTTTGTTAATTATCTAACTTCTCTCTAAGCCAGGCATTCGATCTATGAGTTAACATAGCGAAGAGGCTGTGTCAAGTTTTATCAAAATTCGTTCAGCAGTTTAGTCCTAAAGTTCTAACAAAGCACAGTTACTGTCGCTTTTAAGATGTTTCATGCCGCGTCCTTGGCGTGTTGTCGACTCGTTCAAAAAATTCAGTGTTTTCCACCTAAAGACATCAGTACATATTAAAAACAGGAATAAACAGAAGAGTCAAACACATAAGCTTAAGGAGGTATAAAAAACCACTTATCCCGCAGACCACGCGTGTCTCGGCTAATAATAGTGACAACGAGATCTGCAAACATTAGCATACCACAAAAACAATGGTAGAACACGCGCCAAACGTCACTTAACAAATGTCTGCAATGAAAACTTAAAATTATAATACATCGGCACGTTGACATTGTCCTTGATCACCTACTATCACCTCTAAAAGGTATCACTCGTATTAATTGAAGAGATGTCAGAGTGAGACAGCGCTCTATACGGTGTAGTGTGCCATCTCGCTTCCACAAACGCAAGAGTATGACTTTTATACGTGGTGGTAGGCCAATTCGTCGCCTTCGTACCGACGTGATCTCGATTACAATGAGACAATCTTTTTTTTTCAATAAGACCGTTGGCAAAGGAATGCGGGGCAAAAACGCCGGCAAAAACAACCACACGTGGTCCCAAGCACATGTTTGGACGTTCGCTATTTGAATTTTTGATTATTTATTCTGTACTTAGTAGTTATCTATTTTAAGTATAATGCAAACTGTTTGATGTTGACCGTTAAACTTGTGTTTTTTTCTGATGGTAAGATAGCTACAGACATCAAACGGTTAAGTAAAACAAAAAGCTTAATTAGAAAAGTAATATGAAAGCATAAGCTGCTTTGTATTAACTTTCTTACTTAACTCGCTCTTGGGCTAAGAGCTTAGCAGCAGCTCTATAGTTTTCATCAAACTAATATACAACATTGAGAAGAAACAGTAAACTCAAAGTTTTAACACTCTGAGTATTATGAAAATAGAACTTTGTTATTGAAAAAAATAAATGTTTTTAGAGGATTATAATATATACTAGCTGTTGCCCGCGACTTCGTCCCCGTGGGAAGAAGATATAAGTTATAATTTAGGTAAACCTGCCCGGTTTTTTTCACATTTTCCATTGTATCTTAGCTCCTATTATTCGCAGCGTGATGGTTTATAGCCTAAAGCCTTCCTAGATGAATGGTCTATTTAACACAAAAATATTTTTTCAATTTGGGCCAGTAGTTCCTGAGATTAGCGCGTTCAAACAAACAAACAAACAAACTCTTCAGCTTTATATATTAGTATAAATATATATAGATAAGGATTATAATCAATGAAATTGCATGGTACCTACGAGGACACGTGTAGTTTGCGAATTGTGAAGTTTGCTGATGTTAAAGCTTGATTTTTATAACATTAAGACCGAAATTCCTTTTAAATAAACAAAATTTTCGTGACTTGATTCGTACTACTACTAATGCAATAATTACTACATTCTCATGTTAATCAGATAAGCATAATATGGTTATTTAGAAAGGATATGACGTAGTGATCTAGTCATAGCGATCGTCACCAACAACGGATGCGCTTTCATAATTAAACCCCGACATATTTAATGCCTTGAGAACGGCGGTGGAGAGTTCAATCCCAGTAGAGGCTGTTAAACAGAAACATCCCTAATGAAGTGTGGATTACGGTTCTTTATCAAATGCACCGGATCTTTGTAATATAAAAAATGAAGAAATAGATTATTAATTTCATGTTCTTTTTCGTTAATGTTTCTAAAGGGTTGTTATACAGTAAATGGCGTGTCGGTTATCTGTAAGATGTATAAACATGGATTTATTTAAACTTTTGTGATTAATTAATTTAAAACAAAAAAATAAAATTTTGACCATCAGCGCTTAGAACTGTTTTTCCACTGATGGACATAGGCCTCCCCAATTGCACGCCATCGAGATCTATCTTCGGCTGCTCATAACATCTTTTAGACATAACATCTAAAATAAAATGACAGATGACCTTTAAGCTGTTAATAACTGAACTTAAAAAACTGTATTTAGAAAACTGGGTTTTATTGAGAGAAGCGTCGGCGAACACAAAATCCGTGTCTCAAAAATATTTCGACATCACGACGCTGAAACTCAAAAGAATTACAGACAGTTATAAAACCCCTCACCTGATGATATCATACGTTACCTACATTAGCACAGTTACACAGTTCCTAGTTCACACAGTACCTGTACTGTAATACATTACGTTCAGCTAGTACGGTCAGAAAGACAGGTTATAATCCCATTCACAAAATGTAGAGTTGATACTTTACGGTGATATTTAGGAACATGTTTCAATTATACTAGGTATCAAACATATTTTTTACTTAACAACCCAACATTAGCTCATTGAAGTGTGTTGCAGTTGTTTTAAAATTCTGGTAGTGTGAACAGAGTTCTGTTGCTGACCGTACTTACTCTACGTTCTCGAGATAATCTGTGGCCACATAACGTGGTATTACAATCTCAACTCCCGACCGGTGTCGGGCCCGAAATCATCACGCGAAATGCTCTGTGATTTATTGTGGAATGTAGAAATGTGGATAAGAAGTCAAGTTATTTACTATGGATTTTTAAGAAACTGGAGTATTTACTTATCTTTTGTGGTACTTTGTCTTAGTTTGGATTATTGAAGGTGGTGTGGCTTGAAATAGTTATTCACTAAGCAGCAAACTTTTAATTTTTACCAGGTCTATGCATTCAGCCTGATCTAAAGCTTCGACAGCTTTACTGTTCTATAATGCAAAGCTAAGAGCTAAATTACTAATACGAATAAAACACAAAAAAAACAACAAATGACTCAAATTGACCTACAAGAAAGTAGCTGTCTTGAACTGGATGCGGAGGGCTATGGCCAGCAGAGGACCTCGATAGCCTTAATTTATTGATTGATAAATCAAAATGATCTTAATACTGTAAAACAATAACTTAACTCTTTAAACCATCCTAATCAAAACACTCCTATTCCACTTTTCAAAAATCCAAGTGTCTTCTTTACCGACACCCGAGTTAGGGCAATTACACACGCGACGGTGACTCCACTGTTATTATGTCATTAAGGTGCCGTTACACTGGGCCTCTCGAAAACTGGGGCTCGAATCATTATTGTGGTTTCCATAATACATAAGTCGAACGGAATTCTTACTAGGAATATCGGGCGTGTTTGATTGCACGCGGTCACCTACCAACGACACTTAAAAAAATCTGTTCTAGTGTTGGAGAGAGACGGCGTTATGCCCCGTATATCGCTGTCTTGCTTCAACAACTGCAAGAGTTGCTTTTAGTAGTGCTGGTTAGCAATCTAGTCGTTAGAGTCGCGACGGCTATTTAAATTAATTTAAGTATGACAGATTATAGGCTAAGTATGTAAGTTGTAGCTGAGTGGATATAAAACCTGATTGAATGTCTAGTTGGTGGTTGAGGATATCGGTCGCGGATTGCTTCGCACGATATTTTTGTGACACTTAGTTTTCTCGTTTGTATCACTTGTAATGCACATTACTAAAGCTATGGTTGTATGTTAATACGAGTTAAAAAAAGTATTCATTTAAAATTGTATGCCTCAAATCAGCAAGCATGGACCATTCAAAATCACGTTTTG
>NW_020799972.1:0-23671 GCF_003590095.1 Trichoplusia ni
AATTGCAGTCGGCGTGCAGTCGTGAGACGGTTGCTGTAACGGTTGGTTTGCAATTGATTTTTTTTTTATTAACTACTCCCGCACAAAGGAATTTAATCCTTGTTTCGCGGGGGGTTTTACAAACATTCAAATCACATGCACAATGACACCCAGACTCAGAACAAGCATTTGTGGATCACACAAATACTTGTCCTACGCGGGGATCGAACCCGCGAAACGACGCGTACTGTGGTTTTGGCGTGGTGATCTGAACCACTCGGCTATCCGTGCAGTCAAAATGCAGTCCGTCTGTCTAGAGCCTACGTAACTGGTTACATTATAGCGTTAGTTTTTCTTACATTTTCAATATTAAACTAGTTGATGTCCGTGAGCCCAAAGGAAAATCGGGATAAAAAAACATCCTATGTGTTAATCCTGTTTATAAACTATCTGTGTACCAAGTTTCGTCTGAATGCGATCAGTGGTTTTTGAAAGAGGAACAAACAGTCATCCTTATAAACTTTCACGTTTCTGATATTAGTGGGATAGAAGGATAATACAACCGCCCAAAAACTACCATAATAACCTATACATCATCACCGGCCTAGCCTGTTTCCCAACTATGTTGGGGTCGGCTTCCAGTCTAACCGGTTTTAGCTAAGTACTAGTGCTTTACAAGGAGCGACTGCTCAGCTCCTCAACACAGGTACCTGGGCAACACGATACCCTTGGTTAGACTGGTTGTCAGACTAGTAGTGGTAGTCAGAAGACTACCTGTAACGACTGTCAAAGATGTAAGAATAACAGCTGGGACCCACAATATAACGTGCCTTCCGAAACACGGAGGAACTCGTTATGACAACGATGGTCACCCATCTACGGACCAACCGCGTCGAGCATAGCTTAACCTGTGATCGTTTCACTTATGCGGTTATAGCTTAGCCACGAGCACCATACATTCCACCTTATATTCTTCCACGAGCCTATTTTTAAAGTACGTTTCCTTGTATAAGACCTATCCTTGTGCCCTATTGATTATCGAAGCCTTCCAAGTGACGTAATCCAGCCCGCTTGAGTTACGTTTGTTTGTTTATCACGCTGCTGCCCGGCCGAGGTCGGCAGAGCTCTAGGGACTGTAGGTGTCATACGAGGTGGTTAAATAGAAAAAAAAAAATGGAATTGACAGGTAATGACAAAAGATTGGAAAAGTTTTTTTTTAGATGCTTTTTTTAAATGTCACAAAAACTTTATAAATATTTAGCAATATCTGTGGTCAAATTTTATAATGAGGTACAAATATTTATGTTTGTTAGTCATTTCTGCAATATTAATCGAAGTTAAAAACAAGAAAATAAATTGTGCTAAACAGTTACAATTTAAAGAGTATCAAAATGGTGGTGAGTTTTTTCTTTAACTGAAAAGCCTACAAAAATCTCCCTCCCAAAAAATATACAACATAAATTAATCATACAAATAGCATACAAAACTACGCCGAGCATCTAAATAAATACATTTATTCAATAAATAGATAAATATCAACAACTTAACAATAACCATTATTCTATATCCGGCTTCCGATAGCCATAAACGAAAAAAAAACGAATTAATTATGCCCGCTAAAAGATTAAAAAGCAACTGGCCATATAATTCTAAGGGATGCCAATAAAAAACGATTACAAAAAAAAAACGAAGATTCAAAAAACGAACGGCCAGCTGCCACAGTGTTACGCTGAACGCAAGAAAGAGAAAGCTATATAAATATTTTCGGGAGAGAAAGAGACGGTGTCAGGATTAAAATGGGAAGTTTGGATTCATTTTATTGGCGTATTAAAGTAAATTGGTTCTAGTAGGTTGGCAGGCCGTAACTATGTTTACAAATTTAATATCTCTTTTATGGTTAAGAAGCAATGTTTAGTTCTAACGAGGTTTTATTAATTTGTTAAACTCGCATTCATAATTGGTTTTAATTTAATTTTGCATACATTTTATTGAAGAAGTTCCAGTAGAGGTTCCAGTAGTTTCAGGAGTTCAAGTATCCAGTTTTAATTGAAGACAATTTAATCTTAGAAAAAGAAACTTTGAATTGTTATTCGTTAACGCTTTTCCGTTTAAGGCTTTTGCAAATAAACGTCAATGATTAGTGACAAAAAACTCTTAAAGAAAGAGAACACATTTTTTACAAATTTAAGATGGCTGCCTTAATCCACATGCTAAAAATATCGCTGAATATTTCCTGGAACAACCCTTTTGAGGATTACGAACCCATTTTTTTATAAATCGCCACTACGATACTGCACTGTACTTTTTTAAAGCCCTTTTACTTGAGTTATTTCTCTAAAAATATGCCCCTTGCGTTTTGACAATACCTTTTTTGGGGAATCACGAAATCTTGTCAATTTTTAGCTCTGAATAGAATTTGATAATCCCTTCATTCAATTAGTTCATCATTTTAAAATCATTGAAGATTATCTAGTTTTTTTTTTTATGTTGCCAGCAAGAACTCCTACTAAAACTTTTCCTTAGTTAATATTGAACTTGGCTTGCGTTCTACAGAGCAAATCTCAATGTGCCTTGCACAAACCATGAAATACAGTATAACCCAGTAAGGGTTATACTGTATTCCATAGTAAAACCCGGCATCAGATGCCTACATAAAAACATTGCACTACAATAAATATGCATCCATTGCACGTTTAGCTGTGCGTTCGATGTATGACAAGAATTTAAGTAATCTATAAATTCTTGTTCTTTGGGTATCTATGTGTATAAGACTTACATATGTGTGTGAAACATCCCGCGACATAAAGATAAACTTTACTAGTGTGGGAGTCGTGATATAAAATAAAAAGAGGCGACTATCTTAATGTACTAAACAAAGTTCCATTCTCATTAAACAAAAATAGTTTTAATTACAATCCATAATTTTCATTAACTAAAAACTAGAGAGTCAGTCCGAGTATTACTAAGAAAGGTTTTATTCGACTGAGACAAGAATTACGCAGAAATTTCACCGAGTAATATTTCAATTCTTTCAACAATTATTTAGAACCAGTATCAAAACGTACTTCTGAGAAACGAAGGGAAGTTAATCCGGGTCCTAAGATCCTCCCTTTGAATTAAAAACGTCGACTCCATTTTCTTTTTTTCGAAAATTATAATCTGTTGTGATTGGTCAGTTTTTGGTAAATCATTTTTTTCTTAAAACGAACTTCGTAGGTTTAATTTTATATTAAGAACGTTGAATGTTTCTTAAATGTTTTATTCATTTTTGTTATTTTTTGTTTGTGATTTTAATCTACTGGCTTTGATATCAAATAAATTGGAAAAAGGAATTAATGTAAATACCTTTGCCATTAAACAAAAAATTATCGTGAGAGACACAAGTTAGTTTCGCTAAGTTATGTTGAACTAGTACAGGTGAAGATAGAGAAATCTTTCACCTACGTAGGACCTACAGAACTCTTTCATTTTTAATGACACACAAACACGAATCAAAAAACTCGAAAAACGTTTACAATCAACCTAAAAAAGGGTCTAAAAACACAACACGCTAAATGTTGCCAGCATCAAAACTCAAACTTGCTACTAATTAAAGCGAACTAACAAGCGACTTCCCGTTTCGCCCCACATTTTGGTACCCTGGCAACACAGGGCGGGGATAAGCGGCTTATAGGGGGGCGGGAGGGGGGGGGGGTTGAGGGTGTGTTTTGATTATTTCGCAAGGATGTCTTCTTGCTACGTAAATTATGCATCATTCCTTTCTCCTTTGTTTTGATGGTACTACTTGAGAACGTGTAGATGTTTATATACATCAATATCGTGATTCTCCTTAGATGTGTTGTTTAGATTTTTGTTCAGTAAATGTTGAATAGCTTAGAGTTGTTAGATCTTAAGAATTAGGTGAGTTGTATGTGGTCTTTTCTTAACCTAATAGGTTATCGAGGACCTATCTTAGTGAGAAAGTTTAAGCATTATTCGGGGCACGAATTTAGGTACAATAACTATAATGGTCAATAGGTTAGCCTCGATACTCAACACGTTTATTGCAATATGAATTTAGGTAGTAGGTACATAAAGATAGGCTAAATGCTATTTCAGGTAAAACATATGAAAATCAAGAACGTCATTTGGGTTTTCGTACAATGTAGGTAAGTTTCGGATTGTAACTGGATTAGAGTCTTTGATACAGCTGAAAGAAGGTATGGCATGTTTAAGGAAAGGTATATGTCCAGCAGAAGGAAGACAAGAAGCTGGGGAGACACGCTGAAGATGAATATGAATGTTTAACTGCTAAACCACTCCACACATTGGATAAAATGTAGCAAGGGAATAGCTTGAATTGCAACTAAGAACAAAGGATGGTTTTTGTTGCAATAACTGACATTCGTGTGGAACTGATAAAGATAGTGACAGAAGAATAACTAGCAGCCACTTAGAGCGAAACGCGAGCAATGGCCAGACAAAAACAAATACACTTAAAACGATAAAAGTTTATGCAAATATTTAAATTGGTTGGGCATATTCGTGCATTGTCAAGAAATACAAATTGCTGTCATTAATTTGAATAATGGAGTAGGTAGGTACTGTAAACCAAGTCGGGGCAATCATAAATTCAAATATTTTATGGCTAAGTCCAATATGGATTTTATGGCCTTTTCTATGTTATAGACTGGATTAAATGTTCCTTGGATTAATACGACCATTTCTCTTTAAGTTACAATCGAAGCAAATGATGCTTCGATTGTTTTGAAATTTAAATTTGAGATTCTCAATTTTTTGGAAAATGATTTTGAAGAAATGTTTCGTTAAAGATTATTTTTAAATTACAGCAGGTAGTACCCGTATTTTTTTCTGCCTTAGAATCTCTGAAGGATGGAAAAAAAATGGAGAATAATTTAAAAGCGTAGGTACCTCATTAATAATAGCACTCGACCATGTAAAATACCAGTAACAAAATACTTGGGATCCGAAATAAAATTCGTTACCATCTTGTTTCATGTCAACCGACGATTCTGTTTTTCTTTTGTTTGCCTTTCTTATTTCCCTTTGTTCAAGGTTTAGGTTTTCCCATTTAAATGTCAAAAATAACTTTTAAAGTAATATGGACTTTATGATCATGACTTTAGAGTCGGAATTGTTTTGTTTAATTTAAATCACCTAAGAAACAAGCCAATTGGTAGATAAATACAGTAACTAGATAAACAAAATACTCATGGAATAGTTTCAGAACTAAAACCTTTGATGTTTCTGAAAACGTTAAACCGTACACATCATTATTTCGTAACTACACGTAATCCAACCGCAATCGCGTCGTTAAAGAAATTCCTCGGATACACAGGAATAACATTATCAAACGTATGGTAGAAAATGTGTAGAACAAGCAGCTCTAATGAGGCCTTACCTTGGGGGAATCCGACAGCTTCAAGTCCGTGCGGCGTCAGGCCAAAAGGGCCTAGGCCACCCAGAGGGCCTGGGCCCATGCCCATGTGGTGGAGCGCTCGAGTGGTGAGCGTAAGGATTCTGAGCGAGTGGTGACGGGCTGCTTCAAGTAGTGGAAGTAGTGATGTAACGGCGTGGCCGAGTGGCCTGAGGAGCGGTGGGCCCGCCGGCCGACGGCCCCGTCGCCGACGCTGAGTTCGTCAGCAGCGCCATTTTGGATTTGTTTTCTTTTTTAACGCAAAAGTATTTAGTCACCGCATTAGCCTCTTCCTTGTGTGTATTGACATTTTTGCGGTTTGCTTAATGCGTTTACTTTATTTTCGCGCTAGTGACATTTTTATCTGGAACAAGAGAAATTCGTTAAGTACACCAAGAATTCACTACGTCTTAATATTATTACAACTGTACAGTCGTTTTTAAGTAACTAAATCGCAATTATATCCTTGAATGAATCTTCAATTTGATGCAAGATAAATTGTTATATGATGGAGTCAATACATCTCCAATTTTCTCGCGCAACTGAACATTAAACGCAGCAATTATTTACGGCTCATACATTCACAACGCAAACAGCTCTCGCATGCCTATTTCAATTATAAGCTATGTCGATTGATTTTTTGCTGCAAACTACATTACAATTACCTCCACAATGGTATTTTTTTTCTTCGTTATTGCAACACTAAAAAGGTTAAAGTCAAACACGTGGAACGCCTTCCAAATTTGATATTTGAATGAGCGTCAAGCGTTCGATTCGTCACGATTCGGATGTTCGTATTTCAAAATTTATGTTTTTTTTGGGTTTCATTGAAAGAAGTTTGTTTGAGTGAAAACTGATTCGCTTTAGAAGTTTGGAAGACTATTTTTGGGTGTTCATAAGGTATTATTTTTTTTGCTCAGAAATCATTTCAGAGTTACTGTTAAACATAGGAGAGAGGCGTAGGAAGATAGAGCATGCTATAGCCGGTCTTAGACGATAACTAAATGAGGTTTATGAGTTTTACCACAAATAGGAAATTGTAAAACATTTTCCCTGTAATTTATGGAATATTATCAGTCGTTAAAACTGAGTTAGTCTCTACAAGATAGTGTAATGAGACATTTTCAAGTGAAAATATTATAAAAGAAGCGAATGAACGGGGTTAAGCAGGCTATAATTTAAATATCGTTGTATAAAACCGTAAGTTGACAGTTTAGTAATAGTTCCGTAAAATGTACATAGGTACATGTATGATATTATTGACTCATACCAGCCTTTATATTAAAGGGCTACATTTTGTGTTCAATAGATATTACTACAACACACACAGCCTTCAAAACGAGCCAAAGAAAATAGTTCATACAAGACCCGAGAAAAAAAATTGCATTGACTCGCCGCGCGCTTTGTATAGAATCTTTATTTTTTTTTGTAATGTTGGCAAAGGTGTAGTCCGTGTAGTAGGTACATGTTTTACTGACATTTTGTCACGTTTATTTTTTTTTTGGCTGTTACCTGGGTTGCCTTTGCCAAATTGAGGGGCTATCACGTGTTGCCTTTGTGTTTAGAAAAAAAATTGACAAGCCGTATCAGAGTGATGACATACGAAAAAGCGGTATGATATGTGTATGATATTAAAACTTTGGGTGATTTGGGTTATTCTTCTAGGATTGGATTGGAGGCAAATTGAAGGCCAAAATTTGTAAGAAACTTGTAGATATTATGAGTTCATGAGATGATTGAAACAGGTCTTAAGGCATGTATTTGGCAGAGTAATGAATGTTAAATAAAACCTTATCAGAAGGGATACTGAATACTCTTCATTTTGTAAAACTTGAGAGCTAGAGTTGAAGTGACTTTTTCTTACTTTTCCAAACTGATGTTTAGGATCAAAACCAATAGGTACTTGTTTGTGTCTTTTAAGTTTAAATCGTATTCTACAATTTAATATGATACTTTCGTACTAACTGTTACTGGCCAAATACCTCTTCTTAAATGGAGAAGCAACGAAAATTAACCACAACGCGAATATGCGTGTGAAAGTAACATTTAGACCAAGATTCAGTGAAAGCTTTTGCAGCCATATTGTTTACAATACCGAGATCTGAGTGACAAAAAATCTAGTTCTATTTACATAGTAAGAGTAATGTAAAAAAATAAAGATTGTCCACTTTCAGTGGTTCTAAGAAACCACACTGTTCGCATCTCGTAATCTATCAACAAAAGATTATCCTAAGACTGAGATAATATCTGTAAGATCCAAAGATATGCTAAGCGATACAAAGCCTTATTACTTCACAGTTAAAGTATAAAATTCTGTGTCTATATAAAGATTTTTGTAAAGGATTTCCGCTTAAGCGAAGTTCTAGTGTAGCCGACAAAACCCTTAAAAGGTGTTCAATTGTATAACTTAATGTATACTTGGTTGAGGACACTCGTTCCCAAAAGTCGGTGGTTTTGAACAATTTTCACGTCAACGATTTTTTGACAATTACTTATAAACCCAAGTTTTTTTTCGTTCACATAAATTCTGTGCAAATTCTCTCCGAACGGAGAAAAAATGGGTATTTCATTTGTCATTTTTATTTTTTTAAAGGATCGACATCGGCAATTTAACGATTCCACATTTAGATTGTTAACGAGTATTGCTCACTATTAATTTGTAATTAAAAAACAATGTTGCAATAACTGCAAATTAGTTCACAAGCTTTAAGACTCCATTTCATCTTATTACCTCAATAAAATTATGTCCATGAAATAAAAAAAAGAGACATTAAAAGTTCCGCTTCGATCTCCAAAATCTATTTGTCAAGCAATGAACGCCATAAATAATAACATTGTAAACGGCCTCCATATTGTGTGAAGGAAAACAAACATTCGCGCCCTCGTTTTGTTTGCGCAGTTGGCAGCACTGCCTGTCACTATGACAAATTGAGAAAGCGAGCGCAAATAGGGGTCAAAAGTCACAGATATTTAGAAAAAAAAAAGAAATATATTAGCAATTTTTTAATGCGTCGTTGGCCGATGTCGGTGAAACGTAAAGTTTAATATTTCTTCATCATTATTAGATAGCTTTCGTCGCCATTGTGTTTTATGCAAATTCTGACACAATTTTTCGTCTGCTCAATCAAGTTTGACTTGTTATTTTATGATGCATAATAAAGCATTTTAAGGTTAACCATACTAATGTTTTTGGTCTCTGATAGTTTGACCTCCGCTTTCGTAACTCATATTAAAATTAAATTAGGTTCTAGGAATTATTTATAGTCTACTTCAAAATTTAGAGCAGGCAACTTTAAATCAGGGTTTTAATAAGGCTGGATTACTACAGAGCAATATTGATTGAATGCAAGCATAATCACATAAAAATACGAATAGTTTTTCATTTTCATTAAAGTTTAAAACTTCGCTTTGTCGATCACAAAATATCTTGGGATAATGTAGAACGATAGACTGACACTCTATATCAAATCAACTGCGCCATCATAACTGGAAGATTTTTTTTTATAACTTGGAAAAGACAAGGCAGAGACCACAACAACCTCTAATATTGTCAGGCATGTACTAGTAAATTGGATGTCAATTCTCCAATACCGTGCCCACATCCCAAGCTGCAGCTAACCACGCCGTGTTTTGACAAAGACGTAAATGCGTGGCGTGATAATTGCCCACCAGGGGCCACCATTGTGACAAATTTCGCGCATCGGAACACACTATTAACAATTTCTATGGCCAACATGTATTTTTTTCCGAGTAACCATTTGTCGATACCACAATGCCGCTTTCGGCACTTTTTGTGCGGTTGGCAGCGTGAATAGATCGTATCTATATTATTTCCATTTCAAATTTAGCGGTTTTGAATTTGGAACTTTTAGGTTCATTTGTTACGTGTTCAAGTTTTAAGTTTAGAACTTGCTAACTTGCTTGAGAAGCTGTTAACCTTCACTGTGTAATATTCTACTAGGGATCTAGACCAATATTTCAATTGGAAGGTCGTGTTTGTGGCAGGAAGGGAGAAAATCTCAATAAAATCGTGGAACGAGTACCTCGAAAAACGATAAAGTTACACATACGTAAGCGTTCATTTACTCCAAAGCCATAAAATTTACGTTTTCCGTCATCAGCTGTCAAAGATACTTGCCTACCTTTGCAGATATTAAGATAACCTAAATTAGTAGACTTCAAAGCAAAGCTAGAAAGTAGATATTTCCTATATCAGAAAATATATTATGTGGTAGCCAAATATGTAACTCAAAACCCAAAAATATATTTACTTCCCAAAAATCACTAATATTATAAATGCGAAAGTAACTCTGTCTGTCTGTCTGTTACGCTTTCACGTCTAAACTACTGAACTGATTTTAATGAAATTTGGTAGAGATAGAGTTGACCTTGAGAAAGAACATAGGATAGTTTTTATCCCGGACTTTTGAAGAGTTCTCTTGGAAACGCGATATAACCGACATCGACGCGGGGGAAGCCGCGGGCGAAAAGCTACTGTTAAATATATTTTCAAATATAGAAAAGTTCAAGTAAGACGTACTACGTATAAGTGACAAAAACTTATCAAATACGTTTCGGAATACAAGCTGGTTGTAATACTACGACAACGGAGGAAAGATAGATTTAACTTTCAAATATTTGTGTAACGAATTTCGGAATAAAATTAAAAACAGTTCATAGTTCGTTTATCAGGATAAGCGTACCCATTTTTTGTTGCCCCAAAAATATTTTAATTTGACATCAACATTAACGGAAGTGCTACGGTAGCCCCAAATATTTATTCCATATTCGAAAATAGAAAAAAAAAATGTTATTGGACACGAGTATTTAGGATGAAGGCACAACGTCTCCTATTGTCCGCCATGACAGTTGCTAAACATTCCATATTTGAATGTGTCTTTGAAATTGGAACATCTATATTGAATGGAACATTATTTTGGAAATGGAATGCATAGCGTCAGAATTTTTGTAAAATGGTTGAGCTTTTGTATAATTTTAATTAAGATGATTTAGATTTTCTTTGCAAAAGTTTTACATTTTAAGGTTTCATTAAAACTTCGTTCTTAAAAGGCGTTATAAACGATTTATAAGAGGTTGAAATCCTTTATTTCTTCTATGAAATTTTTATTTATTTCATAAACTGAACTAAATTGGCCACTAGCTCTCATATTACTTGTATTTATGAATACTAAGTAGCAATATTAAAAAAAAAACTTCAAGGTGATCAATTCTCAAACCTCCCTATATGCGAAGAGGCCTGTGCCCAGCATTGGGATGTAAATAGGCTGGTATTATTCTATTAGTTTTTCATTTAGTCATTTAGTGTACCTGTTATGTACTGAAATTATAGAATTTCTATTTCAAAATTGAGTCCCTTGCTTTGTTATAGCAAAGATTTATAAATATCTACATAATGATAACATTATCTTTGAAAATCTACGTGACATAGCAAAATGGCGATTACTGCACTAGTATTCGTACCTAAATATCCTTTAGATCCCAAAATAGATATATTACTATATATAATAAATAATAATCTCAAAATGCTACCTAGATACGCAGATAATATTTTGATTTTATCTTCTGCGATATTTTTTAATCAGATTTCGAGATTTTCTTAAAGATTTCCTTCATTGATGACTTATCTAGCGTATTTCTGTGTTTTTCTTTATCGAAATAGATTATCTTAACTTGTAATTGTTATTGACATGGTTTTATATCTATTGTGAGTTTTATGCAATTCTATTAATAACTAGCTGTTGCCAGCGACTTCGTTCGCGTGGTTAGAAGATATGGGTAAGTTATGATTTTTTGTTCGCTCCTACTGATAGCAGCTTGATGGTGTATAGCCTAAAACTTTCCTTAATGAATGGTCTATTCAACACAAAAATATTTTTTCAATTTGGACCAGTAGTTCCTGAGATAAACGCGTTAAAACAAACAAACTCTTCAGCTTTATATATTAGTATAGATAATAACTGTTTGCTTGCATGGCCTTCTGCACCTAGGTGTCATGGTATTCTGAACCCAAATTTTGGGATTCTAATTTCGCGATGTTACAAACTGAAAACTAATTTTAGCCAGGTTTTTTACGTTAAGATCTCTATTTTAAGTTTTTAATATCACGGGTAGAAACAGCATTGCAAACTTGACTGAACTTTGTTTTAAAACATTGTGCAAAATCAAATTTCGTAAATAACGCAATATTACTAAACCCGCAGAGTTTTATGTCGTGTGATGCAATCATAATCGAAATAATAAACCGCGATGAAATCCGTTGAAATTAGTTTGATAATAATTAATCAGTTTTTAATCTTTTTTTTAACTTAACAAAATAAAGTAAAAGAAACAACATGGACTCACAAGTTTACGAAAGATCTGAACACACCAACAGCAGGTTAGCAGGTAGCAATGAACCACTCGCTGGAGAACGTATGGAGAGGCCTATGTCCAGCTGTGGGCAGCTATAGGCTGAGATGACGATGATGACATCACCAAAATTTGGGAACCGTACCTTATTTGTTACCTAAAAATGTGGATCCAAGGGTCCAATACTACATCCTACCTTCTATTCTATTTCTTTACATTACTAGTGACGTCTATCAGGTGGTTTAAATAAAAACATTAGATTACCATTTAGACAAATATTGAAAACAAAACCACTGTGTCGCGATCCAAAATAGTAAACAGAACATCCAAAACTTCCCCAAACACAACTCGATCCTCAAAAAGAGCAACTCCCAAGAGTTGTACACAAAAAAATAATTAGAAGTACAGTGCTTCAAATGCGGACAAAACTGAAAGCAAATCATTTGAACCTCGAGGGATGTAACTCGATACAGTCATTACTCGCCATATTATTGCGCTTTGATAGGGATGGGAAAGAGGGGTCGAGAAAATAGATTTCGTATTTCTGTGTCTATCGTTTTGAATGTTTAAAAAGTGTGTGGTTATGATTTGATTTTGGAAAGTTAAGTTTTTTTTAGGTTATGTTTTGGCTTATTTTTTTAATTGACTGTATACTTTGATAGTTTTAGTTTGATTCTAGTGCGTCAGTTTCGGGCAATAAAAAAAGAAGTGGGAATGGAATTTGTTTTCGACAAGTGTCTCGATTTCGTCTTTTCAGCACAATATAGGTATGTGAAGTGTTTGTCAGCTGTAGCGCTCGAAGAATTCTTTTTCGATTAGATTATAAATCAAACTATTAGATGATATATAACTGTTATTTTAAGCATTTATTCTCTTGGTTCTAAATTGATATCACCTATGCTAGCTCCCAGGTAAACGGTCAGAGTTAGAGACAGTGCCAAAAAAAATGTAGGCAATAACAACAGTTAAATCATATCAAAAAGATATTAAAATACAAAAAAGAGATAAGGAAAATTTGTTTTCCTGCTAGATTGTAAGTGAGTGTACATATTATCTTTAAAAAAATCTAGTAGCTGTATGTTTTAATGATAGAAGTATTAATTACAGAACCACGCTTCTATTTCTCCGGGAGGAAGTTGCCATGGACTTTTGATTGTCTTCAAGATGGTTAGCGAAAATGTGATTTGAAATGGCTTGGAGTCTTATTGGCCAAAACCATCAGAAAACTTCTTGGTACTCGACATCATGCACCGACTTGGATTGGGCTTATTCCTGTTTTTTATACAAGTGATTTTTAAAGCTACGAATAATCCTTGAAACACAAATTTTGTATCGAATTTAGGCAATTAATTAACCATAGAAACAGAACTGTAACAAGCGCTACATGAAGAGCATACATTTCTGAATACTTATTTATATACATTTAAAAAAAAAAAACTAGAAATGCACTGATTCCTTGATTGGTTAAATTCAATTTTAACTCGACAAATACTCGATACTATTAGCATTAACCTAATATAATAAACAAGATAATTTAAAACAAAATCTCGCTACCTCTAAACGACCACAACTAATTTTGACCGTAACATGTGCATTTAATAAACCGCAGGGATATTTCAATAAGGACGCATAAAGACTGCTATCTCCGTAATTGAGGCAAAGCCCCGGGGGCGGATTCCCCAGGGAGCTCGTAATGGCCCGTGTTGGCAAATAGCACAGTAGCCCACTGTGCTTCGAGAGGCTGGCAACACTCAGATTGGGTTTTTTGCGCTTTATTAACGTTTAGGGCGGAGTTAAACTGAAATGTTTTGAGAATGTGTTAATAGCGATTTTGAATGGTTTTTAGGTTGTGAATAACTTATAAAAATAGTTTTTAAGTTAATAGCGTTCAGATAAAGGATTTTAACGGAAACTGTCTGTAAATGATTAGTTACAAAATTAAGAGCGTTTCTGTTTCGCAATATGTTATACTAATAAAACAATGAAGAAATTAAAACCTAAAATAATGATGTAAATAATTTGTAAGTTCTTAATTGCAAATATTGACGATTCGTAGTGCTTTCTACGTATTATTATGACACTATTTCCTTCTGCAAAGCAATGTTGGTGTCAGCTTCGATTCTACGCTAATTTCTTGCAGCCAATATTATATTTCACGAGTAGCGATTGTATTTCTGATCTTTTCAATATGATCAATTATTCAATTGCCCGTGTAACAATTGGCCAAAGAAGAAACTGAAATCCTAATTGGCCAGATAAGACCAGTGGAAGAAACCATCACGCCTGGGAATTCTTCTGTGTGTTAACCAAAGTCTAAAACCTAGAGGTAACTTCCACACGTCGACACCACGTTTGACATCATCTTCAGAAAGGTATTAAGATTGAGAGAAGAGAGATGTAGTTGGCTGCACACGTATATGGTCTTATTATTATTTCCTGTAAATTTGTGCACCTATGTCTGTTTTTCTACTTTGTTCTCCTCTCGCAGGACTGCTGGATGAGATTTCTTACAGAAATAATAAATCTTTGTCTTTGTAAATTTTCTCTTTATATAAATTGTTGTTTTATTAAACCAATATCATAAAAGCAAGTATTATATTTCGAAGTATAAATAGCTAATAATACTTAAATTAATCTGATTACAATCTAAATACCATAAGGTTTCCCATTAAACGATATCAATGCGTTTCATATTTTCTATTGTAGTTCCGTAATGTTGGCAGAACAATGCACACGTGACCGCCATCGTTCAATGTTGCCAATTGATAATATTAATTTTGTGGAGTGCGTTCCACTTAGGGTAGTGATGTATAATTTGCAGTTTTGAATGGATTTTCTGCAATGATATATTTACGAAATGGTTTATTATTAATTGAAGTAAAAGATTTTCATTTTATGGAAGTCAAGTTAGCTTCTATATATATATTTAGTCTTAAATCATTATGTCTTTCATTGAATACATGTTAAAGAAAAAAAAATCCTAACTGATATTGTCTAGGTAATGTCAGTTTAATTTCCTTTTTTCTAGGTTATAACTACTGTCGCTATTAGGGAAAGATTAATATTTAATATTATCTACATTTATAATTTTATACAGACTTTTTGTATGAAAAAAGTCACATGAAATTATAATATATTCCGTTTATTAACAAATGCAGTTTCATCCTTAAACAAATTTGAAAATTACACGAAAAATTTATATTATTAATATAATCCTTCAGCTATTGACTAATTATAACCATTAATTGTTGATTGCTAACTTTTAATGATTACGTATATTAAGACTTAACTGATAACTGCCAGATTTGTGGTTAAGTTGGCAGCTTGTCAACAATGTCATTTATATGTTTTAACTTCTTATTTAACCGCTTAACTAACTAACGCACGTCACTGAGAAAGATAATTACAAATTATTATTAATTATTGAAGATATTTTTTTCATGTAAAATGCGGTAAATTTAGATACAAAATCAGTCGGTTCCGTATAAGTAGGATTCAAATTAGTTACTACTAACATGTTATAATAATAATAATAATAATAATAAATCTTTATTTCAGACCAGGTCCATATAAAAAGTAGGTAACACAAAACATCAAAGAAATAAAATAAAATACAAATTACAACACAGTGTGAAGGCTTAACCAGTGTCTTAGCAACTGAGAGTCCCACCTATCAGTCAATACGTTTAGGACGCTATTGGTGCTAGTCCGCACTCGGTGAAGAAGTGAAGCACTGCGTTTTCTGATGATGGCATTAAAACCATCAGTGTGCGCGTCAGCAAACATGCCCGAGGCACTGCAGAACCGCGGCAACCTGAGCAGCGTCCTAAATGTATTGTTGTATTGTACACGCAGGGCGTTATACGTCATCCGCGTATAGTTTACCCACAGAGAACACGTATACAATGACTGGCAATAGGCTTTAAACAAAGTCACTTTTACCGAATCACTGCATCGCCGAAACCTGCGGGCCAACATATTGCTTCTGACCGCCAGCGCCCTACGTTCCCTCTCCAAGTCTTTATCATCCTTCAAGTCCTCGGAGACCCAGTGACCGAGATACTTGAAATTCGAGACTTGCTTCAACTCGCTACCACTTAAGGTGACAGGAACTGTTGCATAACTTTTGTTGCTAGCCTTAAATATCATAATCTCACTCTTTCTCGAATTGTATTTCAGTCCATGAGCCTCCGCATACACTTCACATATTCTAACTAACTTTTTTAACGCTGCCATTGAAGGGCTCAACAGTACCATGTCGTCTGCGTAGCTTATGTTGTTAACACAAACACCGTCTATGTGACATCCGACGCCGGTACTGTTTATATAATAATCCTCGGGCTCTTGTAATGTACATCATAATAAATGAAGGTATTGATCCTTCATTTATTATTAATATGACACTGATCTGATCCAGATATGGTGACGGTAGGTGGGAGGTGGAGAAAATTTATAAATGAATATTGGCCAAGGCTTGAACGGCGAAATCTCGGTAGGCCGAGATGAGATGTGCAGAAGATATAAAAATACAGCAAACAGAAGTTGATAGAATAGATTGTTAGAGCAAGTCACAGAGAATGGTATGAACGACTAAGTTATGTTATAATTAATTAAGATTTTATAAGGGGATCATGTAGCAAGCAAAACAAAAAACAATATGTGAAGAGTTTATATTTTAAAAATACATTTCCTGTAATGATAAGTTTATACACTGTAGCAGACTACACTAATAATTACAGCATTATTTTGTATACATAATATATATTTTACGAACAAATATTTCTACATGTGGAGCAAAGATCATTTATCTTTGGCAGAATTTCCTTCCTTTATTTTACCTTTGCCTACTTCAGGTAGATAAAGCTTGAAGATACAAAAATACAGTATTTGTACATTCCAATAAAATGTTTACGAAAATATAATAATAATTCCAAAGTTCAGAAAAAATAGCGATAATGGGACAAGCATAATTAATGAAGTCACTTAATGAAGCCGCGTTTTAATTGAGGGTGTTGATTAGGCTTTATTTATCCTAAGCTTCTGCGACTTCATGTTATTTGTCCGTTTTTCGTTTTATTTCTGATCCTTGAATAATAATCCGCAAGAAAGTATGTACAGTAAGACATTTTTTCACATGATCGTAACAACCTACTTTACTGAACGTAACACGTAGTTCCCGAAAATTGTCCTAGATAGAAAAGTTGGATTCTTGAAAATACCATTGTTACGTGTTGTATTACCTACCATATCACTTCTGCTTTCTTACTGTACATAGCATTCCTTAAACAATTAAAAATACTACTTAAAAAGTAAATAACAAAACGTCTTTCTCCTGGTCTTTATAAATTGAAATGTCTACAATTATTTTGAGTAAAATAAAATAGAAGAATATAGGTAGTGTTTTAAATTTACATATTTATTCAAAACCAAGAGTCCGACAATAAAGGAATGGCCATAAGTTTCAACATAATAATAACTGAATCTGATATCAAAGCAAACAGGAAACATAAAATTAAAAAATATACAACAATAGTATGAGAATTATTACATACTTTTTCACTACTCATGGCAGAATAAGCAAGTTGTACATAAACTACTACTCACTGTATTTTAGGCCCATTTTTGCTTTCGCAATTTTATATCATATTCATAAATATAATATGGGCGTTTGTAAGTACAGTTTACTGATCAATTAAAGATCCAAATAATTGGTTATTAATGTGCCTAAATAACATGTATTGGTAGAATATTAGCATCAAATAAACATTTATATTTTTAGATAGGTAATTTTGTGAAAACAATCTTCAGGAAATATTGTACAGAAGTTATTGGTAAGCTTATTTCTTGTTGTGTGTGTACAGAATATTTTCTAAGAATCTATTAAACCTTGAAATTTATATAAACTTGGAATTGACTGAAAACGTAATTTACTATTTAAATAACAATATGACAATGCATTAGTGTTACCTACAGTGTAACAAGCGTGAATTTTTAAAACAGATGTTTATTTATTGCACATTCACAACAATACCTACATCATAATTAAGTTACTTTGTAAAAGAGGCTGACTATCCAATGTCTTTGTTACTAAACTGCGCCAAAGAAAATACTTTTGCTTTTAATAATATAATTATTTGCAGCAGACAATCAAAGGGTTTGAAACTGTAGTTTTCCTATTTTGCTAGATATGGCAGTGTTACAATAATTCTTAAATCTTTACACTCAAATCCTTAAGCTATAAAATGTTTACATTGTCTAAAAATTATGTATCGATTCGTCCCATTTCTTGTAAATGGATAGTCAACCATATTAAACTTTGAAATACCCAGCCAAATATCTATTATATTCATTTAATTTTTAACTTACATCCTACCATTTTATAGTATCCATTTCTTTGCAGTCTGTGGCATCTTTATTTTGATGGTATCACTGAATATATATCGAATGGATACCAACAAATTAATTATGTTATTATATTAAAATGCATTTGGTACACTGAAAATAAAATAGAATAAAAAATATCACATTTTTTTTCTGGTCTTGGTCTTAATAGTCTTAGCCAACCAGCATTAAAGAAAAAAACTATTCATTTAATGAGAATTTATACAGGTACAACTAGAAATTAGTAAGTACAAAAAAAGTGTAGCCCATTTTGATAAAAATTTAACGGTAATAGTTACGAAATTAATATGGACGTAAAAAAATACTGTATTACATATATGCAATATAGTTAACAAAAATAGAACTAACTTATTTTCAGTGTAACAATGACAAACACTCAACAGCATGGCTACTTGTGCAGAAGAATGAAGTAATTATAAATATCACATGAATTTGTTTAAATTCGAATGCTCCTTACATCTATGAGAACACATCGATGGGTCGCGGTGACACTGTTGCTAGGGTGTGCGTAGGGCTGGCCAGAGGGTCGCTGACATGAGATTCATTTTTCTTTGCTTCTACTGTTGCCTGTTTGACAGCATCTTTATAAGGACCCCGCTTTTTCTTGTTGAAACGTATCTGGAATGAATTAAATTCGGTGTTAATCTTTACATATAATGTAGACATAAGCTACAGGAATTAAAGAGCTCAAGCGTGTACAAGTGCACTCTCAGAGCCCGATGCCTCGGCTAACGAGAGGGATCAGAGAGTGAAACATTTTTAAGTGCCCAGCAAGGAACGTGCGATATTTAATTCGATAACAATGTTACGGTTGTTCTCGACCTTTATGAGCTCGGACTAAATTCACATTCCTTTGATTAGGCGATCCTGCTTTCATCACTAGACTAGCACACTAATGCAATCTCTGAGTACAAAAATGGGTAAAAAATATTGAGTCAGTCAATACTGACGTAAAATCGTAACCCTGTAAGTGAGTATGTAGCTCATGAACTGTTATAGCTCGACAGTTGCAAATTCCCACGGATGATTTATTTCTTGTGGTAAAAAAATTAATAATAAAAGTCACGATTAAGTAAGGGTTGTATAGTCATAAATTTGTTAGGTGACCCTTTTTTCGCAAATTTTCTTTAACCTATTTGTTACGAAATAGTTTTTTTATCTGACACATGCAAACCTCATCTACAACCTCAAAATCAGAATTATTATCTATGGGCAATGGGAATTATTGATAGAACCATGTGAGAGACAATAAACATGTGGCAGCCACATGACAAATACATCATACACATGGCTTCTTCATCAATGTGAATAATGGCACATAAAAATGCGTTTTTATTTCTAAGTTCAGTATTTCTCAACAACAAGAATCTCAAGTAACACATAAAATCTTATCTCTATGCATAATTCTCAGGAATTCATATACCTACATAATGATATTTATATATTTGCAAACTTTGTTCTGCTTTAAGGAAAATGTTTAAAAAAATATGTTTACTTATGTGACAAAATTACTTCCACTAAAGCTTTTTAACAAATATCTCTTCTTAATTCTTATTAACCTCTTTGCTCCTCCTTGCTTTTAAAATATGGGTAAAATCAACATTCATCATTCAATGTGTATAGGGTTGCCACCTCTTAAATATGGTGACCATGGCAAGGCCTGAAAAACTCCAGTTATTTTTTAAACCAGACTACATAATGTAAGCTTAATTTACACTCTCTGGTTACCCTACAAACTATGAAATATCTGGTTAAACCCTGGAGGGGTGACAACCCTACATTTTGAGGTACAGATAATATTTTGTAAACCAATACTCACTTTATAATCTTCTAAGAAAGGACTCAAGCTGTCACATGGCATCAATGATGTTGTAGTTTGAAGCATACCATGCTACATGAGCCTTAGATGATGGTGTTACACTAAGGACCCTCCCCGGCCACCATGGAAACCCTAAGACCTTGCCCCACACCACATCCCCAGGAGATACCCGTAATATCCTAGCCCCAACACCTTCAGTACCGTTTGCTGGGAAGTCTGGCACCAACTCATTGTCCCAGTCCTCTGATCCACTTTCTATAGGATCATTCTCACTTTGCTTCTCATAAGAATTACTACTTAGTCTTCGCAAGCTTATAGATAGCTTCTGTTTCATACAATGCTCTTTAATATCACTAAAATAGTCAACTGTCTCACTATCAGGACACTTACTTGTGTTTTCATCCCTCTTCTTTTGACTTTTGTACTTTTTTTTATGTTTTACTTTGTGCTTATGTTTCTTTTCTAGAGGGTCTAGTGTGGGACTTGATGCATTGTTGTGAGGCGACAATGCACCAATGTGTTTAGGTGATTGGATACTTTGCTCACATTTTTCTACTGTGTTACTCTTTTTTGCTTGTTTCTTGGCTTTCTTCAAAGCCTTCTTAGCAGCTTTAGAATCTGGTTTTGTGGGTTTTGCCATATCACAAGAGACCCCTGAATCTTCATTGAAATCTCCTGAAAGTGGTGGTATCTTAACAACTGTTCCCTCACCTTCACCAAAAACATATTTTAAGAGTTCTTGCACTACTAAACATAGAACTAAAGGAAATATCATTTTCGTCTTTCAAGTCTTCCTTATCACCTTCCATGTCGTCAGATACACTGACGAACGCCATTTCCTGCGTCACAGTTTCATTTGTAGTTTTCTCACTTTTTATTTGTCTTTCACTAGCCTTGTTAGGAATTTTAGTTGCACCCTTTACTGCACTACTTATCTCACTTGGGTGCAGCCTGGACAGCTTGGGTATAAGCATACTGCCCATTTAAATACTTTTTCTCAGTCCTTGATGACTCAGTGCTATGTGGTGTATCGTCATCAGATTCTAATTTACGTTTTTTAGACACGTCTACGTTTTCATTGTTCTCATTGCAAATTCCTTGGCAGTTAGAACACAGGACCTTCCGGGGTCTTAGTCGGACGGTCATCTTTTGCTGGTGTTTGCCCTTAGTCGCAGGCTTTTTAGATTTCTGCGAATTTTCGCCTTCATATTGGGGGTCCTCGTAGGTGAACCTTTGACCAACGGAATGTAATTTATCGCTCTCATTGGCGGGCGCAGTCTGTTTAGAAAATGCTGGGTGGAGATTATACACGCCAAAAGGTAAATTACTGCAAAAATACCGTGAAATTAATGAGAATATAAATAGTTTCTACCAATAATCGATAAACACACACTGCCTTATAACTTTGACACCTACCCTTTGTTGGAATCCAGAAGCACACCTTGAAACTTTTTATTTTCCGTACAATATGAAACAACGATAATATCTGCTAGAGCTTCTTCTACGTTTACTAAAATCTGAGAATTCTTTTGAATCGTCATATCGGCTGTTGCTACGACAGCCGCCATATTTTGTTAAATCATAGATAATAACACAGTGATAGATAATGCCAAAGAAGAGAAGGTAGTGATGAACGGATATGAGGAATGTTTATGAGATATGACACATACAAGAACTGCACATACATAGCTTAGGGACTATTAATTAACAATATACAGTCAAAATATTTATATGTAATTAGGCATTAGAAAAGATGCTACAAACAAAAAAATCTCAGATGTACTTCTACAAATAATATTAAAATAAAAATAAATTATTCGTACCTTCTTTACTACTGGTACTGAGAGCATTTTTTCTTCATATGCATACAAAATAAGTATTATAATCCCCTTATATTCTACCCAAAAATTATAATGGGACTGAGCAGGATTAAATCAAAAAGTTTTGATAAATCTGACGATTTTCTGCGTAAAGAGAAGTATTTATTTGACAGTTCGAATTTCTGATTATTATTGGTGGTGAATTTTTATGACAGTTGTTTAATCCAGTTAGCGATACGCGCACATATTTTTTGATAAAATTCCAGATTGCATTTACGTACTGTTATATCTCGCCTACGAAAAAAACCTAAATACTTAAGTAAGTTATATTAATCATTTTTCGTTAAATAAGTTAATAAGCTAAGTTTCTGTAGTATCAATAGGGGACTTACATAATCTATTCATAATTATTATTCTGATTCAATTTGTTTATTTTGTTAGCGACTGTTTTTTCCATGGTATTATATATCTGCTATAACTTCAAGGTCTTGGAATGGTAATTACCTGTCTGGCAGCTTTAATGTTCGCCAATATTTTAGAGGCACAAGCGTAACTTACACCTTAGAAGTTGCATTACCTAGCAATAAAAGAGTATAGTTCTTTTTTTAATGAGAGTTATTGTTGATAGCATGTTTACGGCCATGTAGAGTTAGCCAATTGTGTCTGATGGTCATAAAACACTGTATAAAAGTTTAAAATTTCTTTTAGCTTGATAGATTAAGTTTTCAAATAAATGGTTATTAAAAAAAGCCTGGAATTATAAATTGAAAATGAAATAATATTATAATAGTTTCTTTCTTCTCCTTTAAACACATTTCGTTTTAAGGAGAAGAAAGAAAGTACATATAAAAACATACCTAGGTTACATAATAAAAACTATTCTCATAACATCTTTTTACTTTAGGTAGGACATCCCTAGATCTGGTACTGGTATCTGTTTTTTTTTAATATTTCTTATATTAGGAAATTGATACATATAAATCCTGAGATAGTACACTACTAAGTCACAAATTCACATAGACTCTATTTACAATATTAGTATAGCTTATGTATAGTTTGTAAAGAATTATTATGTTCTACCAAATTGCTGTCAGTATACCAGTAATAAATAGAACAGGTCTGATAAGCGGGGTGCTTATGACTAGAAATCACCAAAGATACAGTGGTTTGGAAATAGACAGGTCCGAAAAAAAGGTTGACAGATGAACATTTAAATAGAATCTATTTACAGGCAATGGCGGCTGAGAAGAGGATAGACATCACCCAGCCTCTTTGGGACCAGTCCACGTTTGTGGGTAGATTTAAGCATTTTGCCTTCATATCCAACCCTCTATTATCACTGGCTTCTGAAACTGAGCTGCATCAAGCCAAGGATCTATACTTAAAGTACAAGTAAGTGGTATATTGTCTTAATGACTATCAGACCGATTTCTAAAAAAATATCGGACCCGTTTTCTTAATTTTTTTAGTAAGTTTCAGACCCATTTTCTTTATGTTTTAAGTAAGTTGTAATTTTTTATGACGTCATTAATCGGTACATTTTTACCGACATTTGACATAACTATTTCCCCTCTTCCATAGATTTTGCAATCTTCGATGCGTTTTATCCTCGTATTTTTAATTGAATTTATGACTTAATCTTAATATATATACCGTGCATTGGTTTATGCATATCCATTCGCATTGAAATTGTCTGGACTTCAAAAGAGACTGTGACCTCTTGAGTTTGTTTCGACATTTCTTCTCAGGGTAGTCAGATAGGAAATGTCGACCCCAGCTTTCTCAAAAAAATAAGACATGTAAAAGTGATGATATATCCTACTTACAGAATAAATGATTTCATTTCATTTCAATATTTAAAACATA
>NW_020799973.1:0-10551 GCF_003590095.1 Trichoplusia ni
AATGACCAAATATTGCATTTTGGCAATTTTAATATTCTTCTCACAATCCTCATTTTCAATAATAATTATATTATTTTTGATCGTATGTTACTTGACATGAGTTCCTATGCAATATTATTTATTTGTTTCCCTGAATATCATATGTTTATGTAATATGTTAAATATATGCAAACCTAATTTATTTAAATAATTTGTTTTTGTTTTTTGTATATAATACCATTTACTATAAGTAAAGCACTGTGATACAACTATTGCTATTTAAACTTATATTCATATTTTGTTGACAAAATATAGATTTGTGTTACACATACTATTGTTTTTATTTACACAGTACCTGGACATTTTTATCACGAATAAAATAAAAACATTTTTATAAACAGAAAATTTATTAAAAAATATTTGGTTCGAAGGCTCACTAGCTTCATTCTGGAATTATGTACATTATTTATATTAGAATTATGAAAACATTTATATAGAGCGAGTTATTAATAGTTTTATGTGATAATGACATCATTAAGTTGTACCTATTGATAACTGAACGACACGTTAACGGAAAATTTACAGGAAGTATTGCAATTAATTCAGCCAATAATAATAATAGCTAGTCGCATAATACAAGTCACCTCGATTAATAGTCTCCATATTAGTTTCAAGCTATTCACATAATACATTATTTTGTTATAAAACACTTTGAATTTGGCAGATAGGGCGTGTCACTTGGCACTTAGTATTATCAGCTAGTGATAACCCAACCAATGCATTACGATAAAAAAACTGAGGAAGACTGGCCTTAATTATTTTAGATATAAATAAATCTATCGGTTTATTCCTTTGCAATGTAAAGAAAAATATCTACATATCAAAAAGATTACAGAAATGACGTCTTCTATTAATCTTTGGCTGGTCTGCACCATGTTGCAGTATATTCAATATCACATCAATGTTATAACTTATATCGCTACTATTTATCTTTCTTGCGACCTAGCAACTTGTCTAAGAAGCTACGTTTTCTCTTGACTTTCTTGGACTTTTTGTTGCTACTCTCCAGGTCGTCGCCTTCCACATTCATCTTCTGTATTAGTGCTGGTATACTTAAATCTACAATTTTGTCTAAAGGTGGCTTTTTAGGGGTCTCCCTGCTAATCTGTCTTTGAATATTCGACAGCTCCGGCACTTGATCCTGTTTCTCGTCTAATTCAGATTGTGAGGTTTTTAATTTACCATCGCTTGTTGTCTCAGCACCTAGCGACTCCGGTCCGTTCTGCACAGCCCCTTCGGTGTTGTTCTTGGATTCGTCACTAGATTTATCACTGATAGCCGCGGGCACTTCACCGTTTTCCTTCTTGTTAAACACGTCATCATCACCAACTTTGTCATGTTTCTCTTCATTTAACTTTTTATCTCCACTATCGATACTATCGGCCACACTAGAACTAGACTTGGGGACGGACGCGACAACTCTCGGCTTGGTCGGGGGTAACTGCCAGTCGATCGGCTTGCGCTGAGGAGAGTATCTCTTCACCAACTCCTCGAATAACTTTTGTTGATCAATTTTTGGAGTGGTCTCGGCAGACAAACTCTGATGTTTAACTCTTTCCGGATCTTCATTCTCCTTGCCGCCATCTACCTCTGACGAGCCGAGGTCAAAACAACTCTTCGAACCGGCGTCGGTGTAGAATAAGGCTCAGCAAATGGGAACTTGTATAGATTAGGACTCTCGATTTTATATTTAATAGGAGAGGTACTGTTAGCCGGCATAGAGGCCCTGGTCCCAGAGCGGTTGAAAGGACTGGTACTACCTGGCTCGTGTATGTTGGACGTCATAAAATCTCGGCGAAGTTTTGACAGGCGCCGCGTTCTTTCAGTCATCGTATGTCTGTATTCCACATCGTCACTTTGATTCAATTCTGAAGTAAAATTATCAGAGTACTTCCTCGGCCGAAACTCGAAGAGTCGCTCTTCGTTCCGTGACTCCCTCATGCTTGAGTATCCGGGTGTGTTACGTTTAAAGTTGGCGGTGGTTTTACCGTGGTTTGACGTGACTATGGGCTCGGCCTCCCGGTAGCTGACGGGCGACGCCGGCGGCAGGAACACCGTGTCGTGCTTGCCGAACACTTCGCGCCGCTGACTGAACTGTTCCACTCCGATCATTTCCCGCGACTTCACACTCATCGTAGGCGATTTAGCTGCCATTTCCGTTCAATTACAAACCGCAACACTTTGTTATTGATACTATTTTCCTGTAAACACTGTATTTCTATTTTTGAACGACGCACATTATGACTTCACCGGTAACATCGCGCCTATAACAGTACACGTCTATATGTTAAATTGGACAATAAAGGTGGCACGGTCGTCCGTATAAGGCGAGCCGTTCGCGATATGTGTCGAGTGATCAATAGAGTGGATGCGATAAGATACGGGCGTCGTGTAGCGCGCCACTTTAGCTATTTCTTTATCTTTCAGCAGTCGAAACAGTTGAGTAAATATAACCGACTGAACACAATCGTGTCGTGTACGTAATTATAGCGTACCGAGTGAAAGCGCGCAAGGCGGCGACCGATCGCGGAGCGCCTCATTATATAATGAATATTAAAACAAATGTCCCGAATTCGTTAGGACGACTTTTCACCTCATTGTTAATTTTATGACACCAAATACTCTGGAAACACTTTCGATAATGAATGTCAATATTTACTTGAGAATTTGCTTTTATCACTATAATTCACAGTCATTAGATAATTGCTAACTGAATAGAAACCCCGATTCTCACAAACAGCGAGATTATTGTTGCAACAATATCTTACAACAGATAACGTAGATTATACACAGCGTTGACTCACACATTCGGGATTCTAAGAAGTATTACACTCCGGTAGAGACGAGAATCGAATGCACACTGATTTCGAATATATTCAGCTACTCATACGAGTTTTGTTGGAGGAACCGTTAGAACGAAAATTGTTCAAGTTGTTAGCGCTCGCGGTGAGAAATATTTGTGTAATACAATGGATTCCGAACTCGAATCAACTTTGCTTTGCTTTTTTTCTTTACACACACGAGAGAAACGAACATGTTCGAATGCTTCTCAAGAAGCAAGTCTGTTCGATGTAATTTGAATTAACACTAATCACTAAAGATTATTTACATCCGAAGAATCACTTTGTAATCCTCAAAAATAAAAATTCGGTCGTAATCCGTCCGTCTCTATGTTGTGACTACAGAAACAAACACGTAAAAGGATAAATTTACAACACCCTTCACTTTTGACGGTGGTTAAAAATAGCTCATTAAATATAGAATTAGATAGAGGAGTTCATAGGACGATATAAGCATCTATTGCTAGAAGTTTCACCGGTAAGATGAAGTATTTACAGACTGCCGACTTCCGGGAGTTTGTGCGCATAGATTATTCTGCAAATATAGGCCATCCGATAATAATATGCATATAGGCAAGTCGCTAAGTCTGGGGACTTCATTTATACCGCGTAATTAGTTTAAATTTATGTCTCTTTTACATTTATTCTTAAAAGAAAGAGACAATTCCATTCCGATGGTTTCTTACAATTATTTCCATTTGAAAACAGTAAAATTAAGTACGCAACACAAAAAATCTAATCCATGATTTTTTTGCAGAGAGAAAAATTTGCGCGCTCTGAGAAATCCTGAAAGAATTTCTCAGTAAAATACATTGTAGTATTCCTTACTTATGCTCAGTATCGGTAAAATAAACTAACGATAATGCAAGGAACTGATGATAATAATGCTTTAATGCTTACTTTAGTATTCCATATAGGTATCGATAAAACATTTCGCGTACCTTTTCACGGCTAATTTATCACGTATTTGCTTTGTACATTACTATGCTATTATACTTTTTCTATGATAACATTTGAGGGGCTTGATAAAATACTGATTATATTATTAGATAAGTACTAGGATAAATAGATTTTGCGGGTTTCTCCTCAAAAACCAGATTTTTTCCATTTGTTTTTTGGTATTTTTATACGTAGCAACTCTACTTAAAGATCTGTAAATACTTATTTTTAAATTTAATTCTGTTATCCCCTAAAGTGTTCAGGCATTTCACCTTTTGCATTCGTTAATAAGTGCTGATAAATACTATCGGTACAAGGTCTACAGTAAATTATGTATGTTTTAATCTATATCAATACGGGCTTTAGGTGATAAATATTTGTATGTACGGCCGCGTACGATACTTCACTATAAAACACCTGCAGATTTATAAGAAAGTAGGTGAACAGGTTAACTGGTGACCTTATGGTAATCGAGTATGTGCTGCCAGTTGGCAGACGTTAAACCAGATTCATTCAGGTCTTTGGTAAGACAACCACTTCATACATACTGAATTTAAATAGTAAAGAACAAAGTAATGAAATCTCGATATTGTGTTGCGAGTGAATCGGAGTGAATGAAGGGCGAAGCGCACAATAAACTGAATTCAACATTGATTTAAGAATAGAAGAAAAAAAATGAGGGCCGGATCCCGCGGATATCCGAAAATACACCTACAAGGCTTACAAAATTAGAATTCCGATGTTATTTTCTCAAATGATGACATGCTTAAGAATGTACGGTTAAGACCAACCTGTTTTCTCACAAAAACACCATTGTTTTAACGTAATGAGGTGTGTTTAGGTCCTTTAGAACGGTACTTTGATGAACAAAGACGTTATTAAACACTTATGCTAATGAAACCCTGGACGAGTTTCGAGATCGACTAATTGCAAGTACTTTAACGACCATTTAGAATTCCATTGAACTAATTACCGATTATTAGAATTATGATTACAAGTACTTAATGATAGAATTTTAAAAACTAACGGCAACTGCCAAAAAAGTGACGTTTTGGATGACTCATGCGAATTTCTTCGGGATAATCCGAAACGAAAGATTTCTTAACCCTAGAAAGATAGTCTGCGTAAAATTGACGCATGCATTCTTGAAATATTGCTCTCTCTTTCTAAATAGCGCGAATCCGTCGCTGTGCGTTTAGGACATCTCAGTCGCCGCTTGGAGCTCCCGTGAGGCGTGCTTGTCAATGCGGTAAGTGTCACTGATTTTGAACTATAACGACCGCGTGAGTCAAAATGACGCATGATTATCTTTTACGTGACTTTTAAGATTTAACTCATACGATAATTATATTGTTATTTCATGTTCTACTTACGTGATAACTTATTATATATATATTTTCTTGTTATAGATATCGTGACTAATATATAATAAAATGGGTAGTTCTTTAGACGATGAGCATATCCTCTCTGCTCTTCTGCAAAGCGATGACGAGCTTGTTGGTGAGGATTCTGACAGTGAAATATCAGATCACGTAAGTGAAGATGACGTCCAGAGCGATACAGAAGAAGCGTTTATAGATGAGGTACATGAAGTGCAGCCAACGTCAAGCGGTAGTGAAATATTAGACGAACAAAATGTTATTGAACAACCAGGTTCTTCATTGGCTTCTAACAAAATCTTGACCTTGCCACAGAGGACTATTAGAGGTAAGAATAAACATTGTTGGTCAACTTCAAAGTCCACGAGGCGTAGCCGAGTCTCTGCACTGAACATTGTCAGATCTCAAAGAGGTCCGACGCGTATGTGCCGCAATATATATGACCCACTTTTATGCTTCAAACTATTTTTTACTGATGAGATAATTTCGGAAATTGTAAAATGGACAAATGCTGAGATATCATTGAAACGTCGGGAATCTATGACAGGTGCTACATTTCGTGACACGAATGAAGATGAAATCTATGCTTTCTTTGGTATTCTGGTAATGACAGCAGTGAGAAAAGATAACCACATGTCCACAGATGACCTCTTTGATCGATCTTTGTCAATGGTGTACGTCTCTGTAATGAGTCGTGATCGTTTTGATTTTTTGATACGATGTCTTAGAATGGATGACAAAAGTATACGGCCCACACTTCGAGAAAACGATGTATTTACTCCTGTTAGAAAAATATGGGATCTCTTTATCCATCAGTGCATACAAAATTACACTCCAGGGGCTCATTTGACCATAGATGAACAGTTACTTGGTTTTAGAGGACGGTGTCCGTTTAGGATGTATATCCCAAACAAGCCAAGTAAGTATGGAATAAAAATCCTCATGATGTGTGACAGTGGTACAAAGTATATGATAAATGGAATGCCTTATTTGGGAAGAGGAACACAGACCAACGGAGTACCACTCGGTGAATACTACGTGAAGGAGTTATCAAAGCCTGTGCACGGTAGTTGTCGTAATATTACGTGTGACAATTGGTTCACCTCAATCCTTTGGCAAAAAACTTACTACAAGAACCGTATAAGTTAACCATTGTGGGAACCGTGCGATCAAACAAACGCGAGATACCGGAAGTACTGAAAAACAGTCGCTCCAGGCCAGTGGGAACATCGATGTTTTGTTTTGACGGACCCTTACTCTCGTCTCATATAAACCGAAGCCAGCTAAGATGGTATACTTATTATCATCTTGTGATGAGGATGCTTCTATCAACGAAAGTACCGGTAAACCGCAAATGGTTATGTATTATAATCAAACTAAAGGCGGAGTGGACACGCTAGACCAAATGTGTTCTGTGATGACCTGCAGTAGGAAGACGAATAGGTGGCCTATGGCATTATTGTACGGAATGATAAACATTGCCTGCATAAATTCTTTTATTATATACAGCCATAATGTCAGTAGCAAGGGAGAAAAGGTTCAAAGTCGCAAAAAATTTATGAGAAACCTTTACATGAGCCTGACGTCATCGTTTATGCGTAAGCGTTTAGAAGCTCCTACTTTGAAGAGATATTTGCGCGATAATATCTCTAATATTTTGCCAAATGAAGTGCCTGGTACATCAGATGACAGTACTGAAGAGCCAGTAACGAAAAAACGTACTTACTGTACTTACTGCCCCTCTAAAATAAGGCGAAAGGCAAATGCATCGTGCAAAAAATGCAAAAAAGTTATTTGTCGAGAGCATAATATTGATATGTGCCAAAGTTGTTTCTGACTGACTAATAAGTATAATTTGTTTCTATTATGTATAAGTTAAGCTAATTACTTATTTTATAATACAACATGACTGTTTTTAAAGTACAAAATAAGTTTATTTTTGTAAAAGAGAGAATGTTTAAAAGTTTTGTTACTTTATAGAAGAAATTTTGAGTTTTTGTTTTTTTTTAATAAATAAATAACATAAATAAATAGTTTGTTGAATTTATTATTAGTATGTAAGTGTAAATATAATAAAACTTAATATCTATTCAAATTAATAAATAAACCTCGATATACAGACCGATAAAACACATGCGTCAATTTTACGCATGATTATCTTTAACGTACGTCACAATATGATTATCTTTCTAGGGTTAATAACTTAAACCTACCGGCACAACAGATGGAACTTACGAGTAATATTAAATTTTAATATTACTCGTAAGTTCATCCTACAAGGAAAATACCTTATCACGTAACGTATAGAAGAAATGAGGTTTAATCACCGCGCTTTCTTTATCATTCGATTTTAGAATTTAATTGTTTTTTTCGTGATTTCTACTAAACTTTTCGAACGGTGTTGGATTCATAGTACAAGGAAAAGTCCTTATTGCGTAAGACATATATAAATTACCGCAATTTCTGACTCATGCGAATTTAGAACGTATTTTTTTAACAAAATTTTTCGGTCGGTGTTAAAACTTTGAAAAACGAACATTGATTTTGGTTTGCGTTTGAATCTTTAACACCGCCGTGCACGTAAAAATCTATTAGATTTGCGTTTTCTACCTTTACAGATTGCGGAAATGTCATTTAGATAAGGGTGCAAGGAAACCAGCACACCACCCTTTACGGTGTTAATTAACTGCCGTGTTTTCCGTAGTTAACATGCTGGGTAGTCAAGGGCTACTAGCCAGCCCTACCTCGCCGTGTTGCGACCAGCCCTTAAATCATTCCGGTACTTAAATTTTACCTAATCCTTCCCGCTACCCGACCTACTTTTGTCTGATTGTGGTTGTGTCCAAGATTGCAGATAAAAGGCTTGAGGAATACAGTTTTTAACCCTAGAAAGATAATCATATTGTGACGTACGTTAAAGATAATCATGCGTAAAATTGACGCATGTGTTTTATCGGTCTGTATATCGAGGTTTATTTATTAATTTGAATAGATATTAAGTTTTATTATATTTACACTTACATACTAATAATAAATTCAACAAACTATTTATTTATGTTTATTTATTTATTAAAAAAAAACAAAAACTCAAAATTTCTTCTATAAAGTAACAAAACTTTTAAACATTCTCTCTTTTACAAAAATAAACTTATTTTGTACTTTAAAAACAGTCATGTTGTATTATAAAATAAGTAATTAGCTTAACTTATACATAATAGAAACAAATTATACTTATTAGTCAGTCAGAAACAACTTTGGCACATATCAATATTATGCTCTCGACAAATAACTTTTTTGCATTTTTTGCACGATGCATTTGCCTTTCGCCTTATTTTAGAGGGGCAGTAAGTACAGTAAGTACGTTTTTTCGTTACTGGCTCTTCAGTACTGTCATCTGATGTACCAGGCACTTCATTTGGCAAAATATTAGAGATATTATCGCGCAAATATCTCTTCAAAGTAGGAGCTTCTAAACGCTTACGCATAAACGATGACGTCAGGCTCATGTAAAGGTTTCTCATAAATTTTTTGCGACTTTGAACCTTTTCTCCCTTGCTACTGACATTATGGCTGTATATAATAAAAGAATTTATGCAGGCAATGTTTATCATTCCGTACAATAATGCCATAGGCCACCTATTCGTCTTCCTACTGCAGGTCATCACAGAACACATTTGGTCTAGCGTGTCCACTCCGCCTTTAGTTTGATTATAATACATAACCATTTGCGGTTTACCGGTACTTTCGTTGATAGAAGCATCCTCATCACAAGATGATAATAAGTATACCATCTTAGCTGGCTTCGGTTTATATGAGACGAGAGTAAGGGGTCCGTCAAAACAAAACATCGATGTTCCCACTGGCCTGGAGCGACTGTTTTTCAGTACTTCCGGTATCTCGCGTTTGTTTGATCGCACGGTTCCCACAATGGTTAACTTATACGGTTCTTGTAGTAAGTTTTTTGCCAAAGGGATTGAGGTGAACCAATTGTCACACGTAATATTACGACAACTACCGTGCACAGGCTTTGATAACTCCTTCACGTAGTATTCACCGAGTGGTACTCCGTTGGTCTGTGTTCCTCTTCCCAAATAAGGCATTCCATTTATCATATACTTTGTACCACTGTCACACATCATGAGGATTTTTATTCCATACTTACTTGGCTTGTTTGGGATATACATCCTAAACGGACACCGTCCTCTAAAACCAAGTAACTGTTCATCTATGGTCAATGAGCCCCTGGAGTGTAATTTTGTATGCACTGATGGATAAAGAGATCCCATATTTTTCTAACAGGAGTAAATACATCGTTTTCTCGAAGTGTGGGCCGTATACTTTTGTCATCCATTCTAAGACATCGTATCAAAAAAATCAAAACGATCACGACTCATTACAGAGACGTACACCATTGACAAAGATCGATCAAAGAGGTCATCTGTGGACATGTGGTTATCTTTTTCTCACTGCTGTCATTACCAGAATACCAAAGAAAGCATAGATTTCATCTTCATTCGTGTCACGAAATGTAGCACCTGTCATAGATTCCCGACGTTTCAATGATATCTCAGCATTTGTCCATTTTACAATTTCCGAAATTATCTCATCAGTAAAAATAGTTTGAAGCATAAAAGTGGGTCATATATATTGCGGCACATACGCGTCGGACCTCTTTGAGATCTGACAATGTTCAGTGCAGAGACTCGGCTACGCCTCGTGGACTTTGAAGTTGACCAACAATGTTTATTCTTACCTCTAATAGTCCTCTGTGGCAAGGTCAAGATTTTGTTAGAAGCCAATGAAGAACCTGGTTGTTCAATAACATTTTGTTCGTCTAATATTTCACTACCGCTTGACGTTGGCTGCACTTCATGTACCTCATCTATAAACGCTTCTTCTGTATCGCTCTGGACGTCATCTTCACTTACGTGATCTGATATTTCACTGTCAGAATCCTCACCAACAAGCTCGTCATCGCTTTGCAGAAGAGCAGAGAGGATATGCTCATCGTCTAAAGAACTACCCATTTTATTATATATTAGTCACGATATCTATAACAAGAAAATATATATATAATAAGTTATCACGTAAGTAGAACATGAAATAACAATATAATTATCGTATGAGTTAAATCTTAAAAGTCACGTAAAAGATAATCATGCGTCATTTTGACTCACGCGGTCGTTATAGTTCAAAATCAGTGACACTTACCGCATTGACAAGCACGCCTCACGGGAGCTCCAAGCGGCGACTGAGATGTCCTAAACGCACAGCGACGGATTCGCGCTATTTAGAAAGAGAGAGCAATATTTCAAGAATGCATGCGTCAATTTTACGCAGACTATCTTTCTAGG